>NC_091821.1:156179040-156454040 GCF_038994185.2 Dermacentor albipictus
AAACGAAGCTTTTTTTCTTTTTTTTTTCGTGTGAAACCAAACTGACGGTCGTGCATAATGGCTTTTATAACAGTAGTTCAACTAAAAGCTGCCCTTGTGAAGAGAAATTTCTAACAGTGACTCACTTGAGGATGCTTCTTGCATCATCATAGCTGATCGGCTGTGCAAGAGTCTGCGCCAGCTCGGCATCGTCGACACTGGTGCGATACATTGTATCTGCGAAATAGAAAAGACCAAGCGGGTTTCTTACTAGAAATCACGCGACACTGCATACTGCCAGCTAATAAAAAAAAAATTCAGCGCCACAATTAAGTTCTCCAAACGCTCGGAAACTGCGTTGGTGCGCGGAAAACATTGCGTCGCAGATGCACCCCCACTGGGCAAACAAGGCATGTTTACACTAAATTATGTGAGCAAGTGATTCCACTCTTTGAAATTAAGTGATAAGTGTTCTGTTGTTATTTACATGGTCCATATCACTTACTAGCATTTCATGTAAAACCTTTGAACACGCATTCTTTTTTTATCACCTTGCCGTCTTTGGAATCCAACTATTCTCCATTGCATCGCAACACGGTTTTCGAAGAACCATACTCATGCAAAACGCAGATAATATCCTCCTCCCACAAATTCAATGTTGTTATTGACAAATCATCACTAGCTGACTATAATTTTAGACTTCTTATAGCCTTCGACAAGGTGTGTCACCAGCCTCTGCTATACGAGGTGATAACTTTTAAGTTTTTTAAGTAAACTTACTAAGTTATTAAGTAAGTTTTTAAGTAAGTTTTTTAGTAAGTTTGTAGTAATATTGGAAAAATCGCCTGTGGCAGCACAATTCTTGTTCTTGAGCTGGATTACGAGAAGAGGCGGACATTATTAGGACGAGAAATCGAAACACACATTCAACGAACTGACAGAAATTCACAATTAACTGCTTATTCAATTACTTGATGGCACATATTGCAGTCTACGAATTGTAGCCAGTGAGTTGGCCAGGCACTTGGAATGAATTCCCAGGAGGACACCAGTTACTATTTACCAAAGTGTGGGACGAAATACACGGGCCTTACTATTGTGCTTGTGCTTCAACGCATATTAGAGCGCGCCCGCCGTGGCGGCTTATAGCGGCTAGGGCGTTGCGCTGCTCAGCGCCAGGTCGCGGGATCAAATCCCACGGCCACGTCGGCCGAATTTCGATGGGGGGCGAAATGCAAGAACGCCCGTGCGCCGCGCATTGAGCGCACGTTAAAGATACCCAGGTGGTCAAAATTAATCCGGAGTCCCTCGCTCCGGAGTTGTTCTTGTTTTTGCATAAAAGAGTGCTTTGTTAAAAAAAGGAACAGCAGCGCATCTTTAGGGCGAGTTTGAAGGCGCACATCTTCACACTGGTGCCCCCCTGGAAATTTATTACAAGTGGATATACCCTGCAAACTCACCAGCTACAATTCGTAAATTGCAATATGTGCTGTAAAGTAATTAATCAAGAAGTTCATTAGTGAAATTTGGTTAATTAGTTGAATATGTGTTTCGATTTCTCTTGCAAGTAATGTACGACTCTCTCAATAATCCAGCTCAAGGAGTACAATCATGTTACCTGCAACAGGCAGTCTTTAAAAATTCCGTAAAACTTGGGGAGTATCACCCGGTATAAACTTAGCCTGCTTGACATTTGAGAGAGAGAGAGAGAGAGAGAAGAAACTTTATTAATGAATGGCCGGCAGTTTCGTTGTGGTGGCCTCAGGTGGCGGCTCCAAGTCCTTAGACTCGGGCGGCATCTTTGGCTTGCCGGACGGCCCAGAGCTGGTCTGCCAACTCTCAACTTTTGAGAGCCGCCTCCCAGCGGCGGCGACGCCGATGGAGAAGGTCCCCGGCGGGCCCCGCAGCTGAGGCGGCGTCGGGGAGAAGCGAGCTCGAGGCTTCCCGTACTGTGGTAACGGCCGCGATTACGGACGCGTCGCGAACGGATGTGGTCCCATCCATCGACATATGCTCCGGCACATTGCCAGAGCATATGTCGCAGCGTTGCTCGCTGTCCACAAGCTTTACAGGTATCTGTTGGATATAAACCTGGGTAGAAGTGATGTAGGACCGCGGGGCTAGGGTAGCTGTGTGTCTGGAGCAAGCGTAAAGTTACGGCCTCATTCCTGTTTAACTTGTCGTGTGGTGGCGGGAATGTGCGTCTTTGGAGTCTGTAGTGTTGGGTGAGATCTCTGAACGTGGTCAGGCGATCACCCCACGCCCATTGTGATCCTTGTTGCCTCATTTCTGTTGTAGTGTCCCGATCAGGCAGATCCGATGCCCCGCTCTCGGGAGCGGGGGCGGGGGCGGCGGCCACATAATCTGCGGCGGCTCGGCGTGCCGTGGCGTGGGCCGCCTCTTTGCCCGCGAGCGGGACATCGGTGGTTGCCGGGGTCCAGAGGAGGAAGACTGTAGAATTTTAACTTTGATAGAATGCTTTCGCTACTGCCGCTCCCAGCTTGTCTCGTCCAATGATTCCAACTCTAAACCGTGTGCGGTACGCACATTCTTGTGTACCGCAAACCCTTGTGTACCGCAGGGCTCTCTACATGATTCACTTGCGTTTCTTGCTTATACCAAGTGTTTCTACGAAGGCTACTGAAAATTCCTAAGAATAGAGCACTCAACATAAAATTGCGACTTTTTACAAACCACATTATTGGGAATGGTGGACATCTGTAAACAAGTTTGCTGTTCTCCTTTTCTCGCTAATTAGGTAAATACACTCAATAATCGAATTAACTGGCGTAGTTACGCGGCTCCTGACAATGTAAAGTTTGTAGCTACTCATGAGGTGGTCTCATATCACCTTTGATATCGAGCAAGAAGCCCTTCCCCTAGGCCCTGCATCACGAGAGTTTCTCGATTTTTCGCTGAGAAACTGAAACTGCATGAGCGCTTGAGGAGCGCAGAAAACCGCGTGGACAAAGAAACGTTAGCGGTCTGCGCCACACGAGACGAACCATGTTCTTTGTTCGGACATGACTGATTTTGGCTGCTGGCGTACCCTTGGCTTTTGTCAGCAGTGCATAACATTGGCGATCACATACAATTACCAAGCTAGGTGTTAACCTTAAACGATCTTAAAAGGTCGCGATTATCACTTGACGGTAGCGGCAAGTGCGCACGAAAAGAAAAGCGAACAAAAGAGTTCATATTTTACCTACAAAAAAAATTTCACGCAAGAAGTCATGTGGCAATTGTCTAAGTATTCGTAAGCATTGTGTCACTTGTTCATCTCTGCGCAGCCCGGTATCATTATGAACGTTATGAAACTCGATCCGGCCTACGACAGCGCTGCGGCGACACGAACTGCTGCGGACGGCAGCGCAAGGTGAATTGATGACGCAAGCAAACTACTGCAGGTGGCGGTGCCCGGTGCGCTGATGAGGTTCCGATCATTATCGCTTTTTAGGGCCTCATCCATTCGCGTCGGACTATCATCAGCCGTGACCAACCGTGCTCCAGCAGCGGCTGCATATGGCGCAGCCGCGGGGGCCCCTATCGAAGGCGATTTGAGATGGGGACACAGTGCGGTGAGTAGTGATAGCTTCGTGCGAGCTGTGTTCTCGCCACTTATTTCGCGTTGACGCGAGAGGCAGCACGAAGGTCAATTCGCTCGCTGCTGCGGGCCATATCTTAAGAGCGATCGTCTCACGTGATGGACGGACGGACGTTTTTCCTCGCTGGGTAGGCATAGAAATGTTTACGCATTAACGCTCCGATTCCACGCGCGCCACCAAGCAAATCTTTGGGCAAGCTGGCCCAACCAGCCGGTACGCTAAGGATTGTTTTGAGCGCATCGATGACGTAGTGAGGAAAATGCCTGCCTCGAGCCGTAATCACCGCGTCGAATTAAGAAAGATGGTTCGCCTCTCGTGGCGCAGACTGGTTGACGTGAGCAGACGTCAACAGCTGACGTTTCTTGCGCACGTGCTTTTCTGCGCTCAAGCGCTGAGTTTCTGCTTCCCTGTAAAAAAAAAAGAAAGAAAAAAAGAAACTTTCCTGTGGTGCAGCGCCTAGGAGAAGGACGTTTCTCCCTATTTGATAAGTGATATGAGATCATCTCGTCAATTAGCTAAATAATTTGCATTGTCATGGCTAAATTCAGAGCACGAACGACTACTAGCAAGTAGCGCCGTGTCCTGTCTTTTCTTGTGCCTTAGCTTGTGTCCCAGTAGTTCGCGCTCTGAATTTAGCCATGCTTCCATACCAACTCGCCCATTTTCCCCTTTCGAGTTAGATTGACAATAACCGGGCAAATACTCTAATTAATTATATTATTTAGTGCATTGACCTAATGAGCGAGAAAATGAGATAATCATGTTTCCCGATGTCCGCCGTTTCCGATAATCTGGTTTCTTAACAGCCGCATTTTCATCACGAGTTTCCGCCCCCTCCCCCCTTCAGGAATTTTTGGCAGACTTCGCAGAAATATCCGGTATAAACGACTTGCCAGAGTGAGTTTCCTCTAACAGTCCCTCATACGTTTCCTCAAGATGTAGAACATGCGTAAAGGAAATAAATGTTCGTAAGTGCAAATTTATGCGTGTGGACAGAGAGATTAACCAACTTATTGCCCTATACAATCTGAACGGTGTACTATTAGAAAACGTGCCCCCAAAGTATTTCGGTGTCCACATCGCATCCAGCCTGAAGACCACTTGGAGTTTTGTTCAACGTTCATCCTAAAGCAACGCGTACGCGATAGGTTTTTTTTTTTTTGCATTCAGACTTTATCGCAATGGTGCAGCTGCCGGGGATCAAACCCGCGACCTCGTGCCCAGCAGAATCCCACGCAGCCACCGAGCAACCGTCATGCAAGGAATGAGATACGGACACAAGCAAGCAATCTTCAATGGTTTACTTGGAGGGACCAAAGTGGAAACCTCGCATTGCTTACCGACGCTGGGGTAGCCAGGTGTCAGGGGGTCCCCCCGCATGTAGGCGGCACTTGACCTCTGGATGGCGCTGCCGCTGATCCAGATCGAATCCGGGAAGGGCTGGGTGTCACCTCGCGGCGCCAGGTCGCTGGCGTCCGGGAATACCACGACGGCCGTGGCGCCTACCCGCTCGGCGTTGCGCACCTGCGCACAACGCAGCGCACATTATGCGAACACGCCGCTGCTGGGTCCAGCATGTATTACGACGCCGTCTTCTTGGCGTCACGATCGGCGTTTCGCATCACTTCAGCAGAAGCGTAGACATTTATCCTAGGGAAACTCCTAGCGCGTTCCCGTAGTTTGTGAGGACACGCTACAAAAGATAGAACAGGACCATCTTTATTCGTGTGCTCGCAATAGTCTAAAGAACACGTGCTGTGACTCGGGAATGCAAAGAGTGAAGAGGTGTATAGTGAGCAGGCACCTTTGCGGGCCCTACAGGTTATATATATGTATACGCTGCAAGGCTCGCCTGAGCCCCAGCGAAATCCAACAATTTCGGCTCTTACGCACGCAGACGTATACCGCTTGCAATGCTCCAGGCTCTAACCTGAATCTCTGTTAACGTTCCGATTGCTATTTTGGTAGAATCAGCGAGCGAATGGATAGTAGCAGAAGCGTTCTTTTGCTCGTGTGGCTGTCGTTTCTTCAGCCGTACTTCACTCGGTAACCGCACGCTCGCGTACAAAAACACGTCATCTCGACTTTGTACGCATATACGCGTGAGCTATACGAGGCGCGACAGCTGGAGCACTTAAGCGGACACAAATCGTAAGGTGCCGGGAAAAACGCGGAGACCTCGCGGTACATTCGAAACGGGTCTCCATGGAGTCCTCAGGCCAGACGGGTCGCATCCCAGAGATGTACGGTAGATCGGAAAAGCGTCAATATCTTTATGCGACGAGCGACTACGCGTACTGCCGCGTGCCAGGCCTGATCAAGCATCTTTGAACGCGAATGACCGTGACGTTGCCCTTTAATATCGTGAAGTAGTTGTGAAGACGAAACAGGACATATCTTTGAGCTGACGGTCTTTCTCCCCCCCCCCCCCCCCCCGCAAACTGCTTCATAAAGCGTGAACCAGGTACAAAAAAGAAAAAGAAACCATGATCATCTATACCTTTTGTCCATCGGTTATCTTTCCAGACCGTAGCAGGATAACCTTGCCGTGCAGGTCCGTATCCCTGAAGTAGTTGTAGTCTTGTTCTCTGCCGTAGTTCACGTATACCGGAGGCCCCTGGAAATAAGGAGGAAAGCGAAGGCACAAAAGGCGAGATGTGTACGCTGAGTGACATATGTGGTGTTAGATCATTCAGTTAACGTGCGCTCAGGTTAAAGAGCTTTGAGAAGCACATCACTAGAACCGCTCACAAGGCGCTAATTTTGTGCAAACATTGATCGTTCCAAAAATGTAGTCGCTTAAGTAACGCATCCAAATGAAAAATGACGCAGGCTTTGATGCACTTGCCCTTTCTTACGCGCTTTTGAAGATGCTCCAGGATCATAGCTGGCCTTCCGTTATCGTTCCTATATACTTCAAAGAAGTCGCGGTTTCAAAGACGATGGTAGCGGTAATAATGGCTGTGGCGGCGAGATGGGGGTGGCCGGCTGCGCTGCTCTCAAAGACACGGAGAAGAATAACTTATATTTTTGAACAACACAAGAAGAAGAGAATAGCAATTTCGGAGCAAGAAGAATGTAAAGGTCTGGAGTACTATAATACGCAGTTTTGGAGCAAGCCACAAACATCATTTTAGAAAAAGAAACAAAGGCGTGCTTTTTCTCCTTTCTTTTTTTTTACACCTTATGTAAACGAATTGCACCACCGACAGCCGTGGGGTCGTAGGGTTCTCCCTCATTGGAGACATTTTCGCGATTATCTGAAGCGTCATGCCTCACTGCTTAGGCGCTGAGACAACTTTTAAACGCGCGTGAAGACATAAGAAAGACACGTTTTCGTCCCCTGCGTATGAAATGAAAAAAAAAATTAAGGCGAGTAATGCCGTTAGAGGAAGCCCGTTATTCGCGCTTCAGTATACAGTGCCTGCGTGTGTGTGTGTTTTACACAACATACAGTTTTTTAAAAAGAATCTGTAAGGCTACACACACATGGCGTTCGTACAAGCGAGCTAACGTAGCATTTTAGCAGATGAATTCCTTGGCGTGGTAGGTCGACATACTTTGACGCTAATAACGGGAGCTTCAGAAGACTAATTCACAAAAATCATTAACTTTTTTATTATTGCCTTGGCGGCAGTCGCTTAAATGGAAAACTTGAAGGCAATCACATTTTAGTGTACCCTCATGTTTTAAAAATCTTGGAAGTTGCACCTAATTTGAGATATTCGTCATCGAATTGCAACGGTAAATCCAGGCAACATCGAAACCGAGCGTCGCGGGAGCGCAGGAAAGGCGGCCCCGCTATCATATCAGACGGAAACGCCTCGTGACGACAAGCGCGATGAAGAAATTGCATTTGGATGGGGGCGAAATGCGAAAACACCCGTTGTTATGATTGGGGGTTCAATCCCATCGCTCGTTATCCGTTGTCAAGATTGGAGTCGGGCATGAATTAGAAGGTAGCTGGCCCATGCCGTCGTCCAATTTATCCACAATGAGGACGTTGATGAAGGGAAGGACTGCTTCTCATCGAGAACGAGGAATATGGGTTTATTTACCCTATTTATATCAGTCTACCATGACTGTTTTGACTGTTTGAGAAAGTACATCATTCTAACATGACTGCTTGAGAGAGAGTCTCCTGAGCAGCCGCACAACAGCAGTTTATAAACACTCGGTCCTCCCCCGATACCCAGGTGACGGAAACGGCCGTCCAAGCACCATAGGTGAGTTGACCAGGCACCGTAGGGGAGACGACCCGGCACCGTAGGGGCATTTATTCCCCGAACTGCAGCGCGCCCGCCGGCCGCCCATTGTCTGGCGTCGTGGTCGGCGCGTGGGAAGGGGTGTCAGTAGACGTTCCCCCGGCTGAGTAACAATTGTTGGTCCGCCGAGCCCGTTTAGTTACAATGGCGACTTCGTCAAACTCGGCTCCAGCGACGGAGAGTCGAGGACGCACGTAGTGTTGTTTCACACACGCCGTGGCTAGAAGTGTGCGGCGACGCTCCAGGAAAGTTGCCGCCACAGTCGCAACTGGTTGGCAAAACTTGCACTGCAGCTGGCCGTTCTTAACACCGTGTACTTAGACTTAGGTGCACGTTACAGAACCCCAGGTGGTCCAAATTATTCCCCACTACGGCTTGCCTCGTAATCAGATTGTGGCTTTGGCACGTAAAGCACCCCCCCCCTTTTTTTTATGTTTGAAACTGAACGTCTCGGCCAGTCGCGTCGGTTACTGATACGGCTCGTTTTTCCTGGCAATCACGTGCGGCTGTGTGCCGGGTCAGGATTTGGCGGGACATTCTCTCAGTCAACTTTCGCCCCACACTTCTTTAGGGGGTGCTTCCGTCAGGCGAAGCAGTGGAAGGCGCTAGGTTTCGATATTGCCTCAATGGAGCTTTGAAATTCGATTGTGAATATCTCGAATTAGGTGCTATTTTCAAGGTTAAGAAAATTGGGCATTTGTCATTTAAACCAATAGCACCAAGGCACTGATATAGTTAATTATTGGATAGATGTTAATTAGTCTTCTGAAGCTAACGTTATTTGGGGCAAAATATGTCCACCCGTAGGAACTCCGCTGAAAAAACGCCACGTTCGCTTCGCTTTTAACTTTTTAATAAAAAAATCTGTATGGCCTAAACAAAAGAAAACAAAAGAAAAATACCCTGTATACATGCATGTGCGGGATTCGGTGTATGAGGGCAAGCGAACGTTTGACCTTTGTAGGAGTTGAGGACGGACTTCGGGATGAAAACAAACTTGGGAGTATTTATTTTACATTATATACAAAGAGGTGAGAGTCAAGTAACAGTCGTACAGTCATTACGGGCCGGCAGCAACTCGGACGCTGCGGCCCGCGGCAAGAAGTTCGAGAGAGGTGAATCAGGGAATGCTCCAGAATGCTCTGGTATCTCTGGAATGCTTCTTATAAACCCTTCGAGCACTGGAAGTCGCGTCATGTTTGACCAATGGGAGAGTCCGCTCAGATGACGCCATTTTCGGCCAATGGTTGGCGCCCGTGCCGCGGTGCCACACCAGGCGGAGAGAGTCGCCGCTTGGTCCCCCTTGCTTGATCGCCGTCACAAAAGCCAGGTGGGGGCGACGCTGCCAGGCCTTCCCGGTACATCGCAGCCGTCTTGTTTCGGGACCCACTTTCCTTGCAACAATGCCGGGCTATCCCTTCGTTTTCGGGAAATCCTGAATAGCTGCACCGGCGGCGTACGAACTTCTTTGCACGTGAACTTGTTGGCTCGAGCGCTCCTCTGGAATGTGCTGCGATTCGATGTGGTCCGGGGGAACTCGAAGTAGCCTCAGGAAATGGCGCCACATCTAACACCTTCTAGCGTAGCAGCTTTGAAAGTCTTTAGGAGGGTCAGAACGCACGTGTTATCCTTTCTCTCTCTCTCTCAACAGATGGCGACGATCGAAGTGAGGAGCGGCTTTCCTAGGATAAGCCAGTTGAATACAGAAGGAAGACTATAGCCGAAAAAAAAAAAGCGTTCATGTGTACGTATAACAAAATGCAACTGAAACATAAAAAGAAGAGTAATTGCTGCGCGTTTTATGCGCAATAAACGAGCCTTTTGTGATCTTGAGATGGTTATTTGCCCAGATATGAGGCGGAAGCGCTATCGGCTCTTCACGTTTGGAGCGTTGCGTTAGCCATTATTTTTGTTACCACTTCAACTCACTCACTGCGACAACGAATCGCAACACCCTAGACAGTCGCTGACGAGTATAGGCACCGTGACAGCTGTTGGTACTTAAAGGAAGCGTTAGTGCAAGTTACATACAATAGACATCCTATGCTGAGCGGAAGTTTCCAAAGCTAGGCCCGCAGGCTCGTTGACGCTGTATCCATCCATCCGTATCGTCATGTTTCTCTTCTTTCACGTCTTATCCAAGTTCTATTGAAGAGTTTCCCACAAGCATACTTCACCCGTAAAGCCCAGAAACGCACCTTATTAAACTGCATATTCATCGTCAGGCAGCGAAACTACGCAAGTAATGACAGGTGAGCCATGATCGAGCAAATGATAACACCGAAAGCGTACGCAAACAAAAGTCATGGCCATTCCGCCCTGCCAAGGTGGGTGACCAGCGGAGCTGTAAACATCGTGGTAAGAAAACTTGTGGTAACGACTGTATTGCATCACTCATTACATCATCATTACTCATTACATCCCAATGGTTTTGAGGTCGCTATGATATACACTGATCGGCATACTCGCAACTGCAGACACAATATTTGGTGATGTCAAATCGATGCGCGTACGCCACTGGGTGGTCGGTTGGGCCGGATCGGTGTGGCATCGCAAGCGAAATGTCCCCGAAGCGTGTAAACCACTACCTTTTCGGTGCCGACAGGTCCACGTTGAGTTCACCGACAATGACTAGAGGGGTGTGTCATCGCAACTAACGCACACAGAGTGAGTAGCCATGAACTTTTCGACATCATATTTCGACATCGGAGAGACTTCTTTGCGTCTCTTCACCGCATTCTCCGATTCGCGACAGGCGTCTGGCCTGCCGCTTGCGGTCGGCCTCTCGGGCACGGTGGTGTTTGCCGCGCGCCGCCGTCGTACTCTCGTCCGAGTCGGCGCCGTGGGGCTTCGTAAGCGAGCTGCTCTTCGGGAGTCCTAACCGCGCGTGGCTTCCCCATCGCAAATCATGCTCAACACTACCAAACTAGGTTTCTCCGAGGCAGCCGACGACAGGTTTCGGCATGCTTTCTGTTTGCGTGATTCCAAAGAATGTAAGCACTGCTCGCTTACCTTTGCTGAGGGCCTGTAGCTTTTGCTTTACGAGGCTATGCGCCACTGCA
Organism: Dermacentor albipictus; assembly: GCF_038994185.2. Lineage (NCBI taxonomy): Eukaryota > Metazoa > Arthropoda > Arachnida > Ixodida > Ixodidae > Dermacentor > Dermacentor albipictus. The sequence continues at coordinate 156,189,952 of NC_091821.1, forward strand.
TTTTTTGCTTGCTTACAGGGATATTATATATATAGTTACGCGGGTATGAGCCATTGATGATGATAGTTTTGTGTGCGGACACGAAACTTCTATGGCACTCTAGCCATACACAGCTCCGCTGTAATATAATTCTAAGCCTTGCTTACCATGCCTGTGCCCCTCGGCGTGAAGGCCATGTATGCAGGGGATATGTACGTTTTTCCCGCTAGCACCATGTTATCTCTGGAGGCACATGTCAGCAGCAGCTGATTGTCTTTGTACAGCATCACCTGCGCCGGTGTAGAAACACGGCTCCTGAGCATTATCAAGCATATACACGCAGGGCGATGGCTCACGAAATGAATGCGAACCACGCCGCAGTTTTTTTCGTCAACTGTTAGCCATACTACGCGCTCCTTTACGGAGTTAGTACGGAAATACGGGACAACAAAGCAGCTGGAACTGCGACTGTTTACACAATAAAGAACGATTACAGCAAACACAAATGTGTGAGTGAATAAAGGAAAAGGTACCTGCCGAAAAAGACGCCACAAATAGAAGAGAGCAACATTTTGTTACTCCTCGCCACAGTCATAAGGAAACCTACACGCAAAGCTGCAACAATTACTCAGAAGTCTACCTCCGGCAGTGATACAGGCACATAATGCAGAATGAAGTGATATTACGCTACGACGGCCTGCCAGTGTATTACGTTCACATATGTGATTTTAGGACCAGCGCATTTTAACAAAACATGGTTAAATATATGTTTCAACTTAAATTCTCGTACGGCGGCTTCATAATCCCACCTTGAATAAACATTAACAAAACTCTTACATATGTTAACACCTTTGTTCACTTCCCTGTGGCACTCGACTACAGGGTACACTTGATGTTACACAGTGAAAAGAAGATTATGTGAGAGGCGCGGAAGACAAAGTGGAGACAATATTATCACTAGCAACGAAGTTGTCAAAACATTAGAATTTGAACCGAGTGGAAGGTTCCTGCCCGCAACAGCGTTACAGGAATTCACAAAACAAATATGGCTATGAGCTAGCATGAAATTTCCACAAAGTTAAGCACGCAGCTAGTGCTACTCTCGCTGGCGACCTAGCAAGGACAAGATACAGAATCCTTATGGTAGAATTGCGGTCCAGATCACACTGTATTATAGAGTTTCAATAAGGGCGTTGGCATAAGACTAGCATTCATGCTTTTCTCAGGTTCATCTTGCGGACGGCATAGAACACTGAAACTTGCACTTACCTCACACAGTGGCAGCGGAACGAATGTATCGGACAGTGCAGTGACACAGGGTCGACAGGTTTGAACGCCGTATCCATGAGAGAATGGATTAGAGTATTATCCCGGCGACATGTTGCGATTGTGCCACGAGGGGAAATGTCTCTGGAGGTTGTGTGTATGTGCGTGCATGTGGTTGGGGAAGAGAGGATGGGGTGCCAGTCATCTGGTCCAACGAAATTAGGTCCCTTTCCTGACACGTTGCATGCAGACTCCATTTTCTTAGCTGGCCATGAGGATATTCACAGGGTAGAGATTGCACTGGCACATATTACAGAGCTTTAGATTAGGGAACGCGCAAGAGGCTTGCCCTAATTCCGCTTGAGTACACCCGCAAGCCGCTTGGTTTCTAGTAAAACCCAAGGAGACTTCGGTTGTACTATCTTTTAGGTCGAAAAGTGTGTGCACTTGTCAAGCTTCATGTCAAGTTAGAAGGGTGGTGGTTTAGACTAGTTGGTTTCCCATACTGTTAAGGGATACAGCGCGAAGCAAGACAGAGGGACATAACAAAGCTCTCGTCCTCCTCTTTTCTATGCCCCTCTGTCCTGCTTCTCGCTGCACCACTTAACTCATGTCAAGGGGAAGGGGATGGTATACGTTTCATTCTGTAGTGCGGAAATTTATGTGATGTGTGATATGAGGCTGTTGTAACAAAGCGCACCCAGCCGTATTGCTGAGCTCCATAGTGTAGTTTGCTTCTCGAGGGTCACTAGATCGCCGCAGGAACCTCAGACAAATGTCGACTTAAAAGCAACGAGATGAAAACACTGAGGTCGCATATATATATAGTCATAGCATAAGAAGCCCACAAAGACAGCAAGGACCACACAGGGACAATCCCTTGTACTATACTAAATGAATTCAAATAATTCAATAATTTAATTAATTAATTGCAGTTGCGTTTTATGTCCCAGTACCACAAGAGCACCGCTCTTATACCAACGTTACGAGTGTCGCTCCCCATCTCCGGACAACGTCGGCACAGCCGGAAGTTTCCATTACGCGCGTCGTCGTTCTCCTTCGCCGATGCAACGTTCCTCGTCTCCTCTTCCTCCGGCCACTTCGTCTGCTGACCATCGCTCGGAAAACTAGATACGGCAGCTTCAGGAGGGAAAACTGCATCTTTCGGACTACATCGGACCTCTCCGGAGCGCCCGTGTTGGTGTGTGCTGAAGGTGTGCCGATTGAAGCCTTGGTTGACACGGGTGCTTCGCTTTCAGTCATTAGTGCCGATCTGTGTTCCCGTTTACGAAAAGTGAAGTCATTCTATAACGACCCATCCCTTCGTTAGGCTAATGCCGTCCTTGTTCAGCCCTGCGGACTTTGCACAGTGCGCGTTTTCATTGAAGGCATACGTCCCCACATTCAGTGTCTCGTCTTGTCCTCTTGCACTCACGAACTCATTTTAGGATGGGATTTTTCTCTCATCCGCATCAGCTTTGATCTCTTGCCATCAACGTGTAATTCATATGAGAGACACTGAACTGAACTCGACGCACACACCCGGCGTTTCGTCACAGCAGCCGACAATCTGATTCCACCTGGCCATGAGGATATTCAAACATTGACTGACTTCGGATACCATCGTTGATGGTGATGCGTTCCTTGTACTATTAGGTCGCCACATCTCCAGCGGACTCCCCATCGCTTCTAACTTGGTGAGGTTTCACGACAGAAGTGCGTTAGTCACGGCATTTAAGCCAACTCTTTCGCCGATCGCGATGCCCCAAGGCACCCCTGTTACTTGCTTTACGGACACAGAACCTATTATGCTTGTTCTTTTTCACATGGAAACACGACCTTCGCCTTCACCTCCTGATGTTGATGGTAGTGCAGCCTTAACAGCCACGATAAACGACGATCTCACTGTCGCACAGAAAGAATACGTTTTAGTGCTGCTTCAAAAACACACATCTTTATTTGATGGCTGTGGATCCCAACTCTACTCTTACGTTTCTTCTTTTCTCCGCTCCCCACAAGCTCAGTTACGACTCAGGACTACGTTATCCCCACCCATCTCACTCACTCGCGGAACACCTCAAGGGGCCATGCTCTCTCCAACCCTTTCGAATCTCGGGCTAGCCCCTCTCGCAAAGGACTTGTCTGAGATTCCTCACCTACAGTCCATTCTCCATGCTGGTGATAAGACCCTTTGGTGTACTCAAGGGTCACCGGGGTAGGTGGAATTCACACCATACAATCCGGCCTCAACCTCATTTCCGAATTCCTTTCCCGATCCGGTATACAAGTGGCTCCAAAGAAATCTGAGCTACTGCTCCTTTCCACTACTGTAAGTACGAACAGTCTATAAACCCATCCTTTCTCTCACTCTCGCCGGTAATCCCATCCCCCGCACGTCATCATGCCGGGTTTTAGTCTTTCCCCTCTAAGACCACTCTTTCACCCGAGCAATACAGTCCACGATCCTCACATGCCACCAACTAACTCACTGTTAAGAACGGCGAGGTGCAAGTTTTGCCAGCCAGGTGTGAGAGCGGCGTCGACTTTTCCTGGAAAGCCACCGCCACCCTCTAGCCACACGGCGTCACTAAGTCTACTGTGTGCGGAGAACAATACGCCGCGTCCTCGACCCTTCGTCGCGGGATCGCCGAGATGAGTTCGACGAACCAGGCTTTGTGACTAAACACGCCACCGCCAACCCGGTCTGCCGTGAGCAAGGGAGGTCCCGAGGGAACGTCTTTGGAGGCCCCTTCCCACGCACCGTTCCTGACGTAAGCCCCGAGTTCTGCGAAGTCCGTCTGCCCTCGGTGGGGTCCGTGAAACCGGTGCGGAAGCGTGTTCCGGACCGTGAAACCGATGCGGAAGCCCTCCCGCTCAAAGGCGGCTCGTCTACGATGACTGATCGAACGTTTCCCCCACCTAGAGATCGAGGTAGGACCGAGGGTTTATAAACAACTCTTCTGCGGCTGCTCAGTGTACTTTCTCTCGCAGTCGTCCTAGACTGATGAACTGCAACGTCCTTATGTAGATACTGTAAATAAACCCATATTCCTCGTTCTCGATGAGAAGCCGTCCTTCCCTTCAACAACGTCCTCAGCGGGGATAAGTTGGACGACGGCTTGGGCCAGCTACCATCTAATTCATGCTAGACTCCAATCTTGAAAACTGGTTACGAAGGGTGGAATTGACCTCCCAATCCTTACAGCTGGCTGACAGCGGTGAGACGGACTTTGCGACGTGGCGCTGTGTCTGCGGTGAGTGCTTGGTTCTTGCCTTGACTCTCTAGGCTTCATTTTGTGGTTGTTCTGTTTAGAACTGCAGGGAAGCTAGATTGTTGATTGTTGGCTAGGTTGTGTTTTCCTAGGTAGGTTTAGCGAGCAGGACCAAGGCAGTAAAGCAGTAATCATGGAGTTAAGGACACTGCTGAGGGACAAATTGTTGATTGTTGGTGAGGAACTGGGCCTAGATGTACGCAAAGAAATGCGAAAAGCGGAATTATTGGAGCTAATTTCCGAACAGGCCAGTGAGGAAGAAATTGAAATGGGGTTGGACCTTCGGAAAAAAAAGAGAGAAACGGGACAGAGAGAGAGAAGAACGAGAGAAAGAAGAAAAGAGAGAGAGGAACGCGATAAAGACCGCGAGTTAAGAAAAATGCAACTTGAACTTGAAAGCAGACATCTGGAGTTGTCTCAAGGAAGTGAAGGGGCTCTGGGACGATCAAGTGAGGCAGAATCATACCACATGGACAGGCTATTAAAGTCCTAAGCAATTTCGAAAGGACTTGTGAAAAGATGAACTTCGACCCGAGTACATGGCCACAGCGGTTGCTGTCTATGTTGCCGTGTGAGGCGGCGGAAGTAATCGCCAGATTGAGTGCACAGGATGAATATTGTTACGTAGGAAGACACCGACGAAAAGCTATTTACAAGTATATTTACAAGGCAATACGCCGCAGTTGACCAAGAGGCAACAGCCCGCGCTAGCTTCCAATCGTCGTCTTCGTCTTCTTCCTGCGCGGTTCTTTGTCATTGGGAATACTACCCCGTAGCAATACCCCCGGCGGCAAAAGTGCCGTCCCGGAGCGACTAAAGGCTGGACTCTGAAGCAGTGTAGTAGCTCTTGAGCCTACTGACGTGCACAACATCACTAGATGCCAGAGTAGATGACGAGGTTGAGCTCACAGGAGCAATTTCATAAGTCACAGGCGTCACCTGGCGCAGCACGCGGTAGGGCCCTGTGTACCGCGAAAGGAGCTTTTCGGAAAGTCCAACGTGACCACATGGCGACCACAGGAGCACGAGTGCACCAGGCGAAAACTGCACGTCACGGTGGCGGGCGTTGTACCGACGCTGCTGCGTGGTTTGCGAGTCCGTCAGTCGAGCACGGGCAAGCTGGCGTGCATGATCGGCGAGGGCGATGGCGTCGCGCGCATACTCGGTTGTTGAGGTCGCAGCAGGAGGAAGTACCGTGTCAAGGGGCAAGGTCGGTTCGCGACCGTAGAGTAGATAAAATGGAGAAAATCCGGCGGTGTCGTGCCGGGAAGAATTGTAAGCAAAGGTGACGTAAGGAAGGGCAACGTCCCAGTCGTGGTGGTCCTTCGAAACGTACTTGGACAGCATGTCGGTAAGAGTACGGTTTAAGCGCTCTGTCAGGCCATTGGTTTGAGGATGGTATGAGGTAGTCAGCTTGTGTTGAATAGAGCAGGAACGCACAATGTCGGCGATAACTTTCGAGAGGAAGTTACGACCACGGTCAGTAAGCAGCTGTCGCGGGGCGCCATGCACTAAGATAATGTCACGCAAGAGAAAGTCGGCGACGTCAGTGGCGCAACTGGTAGGTAGAGCCCGCGTGATAGCGTATCGGGTGGCGTAATCAGTTGCGACGGCTACCCATTTGTTCTCAGAGGATGACGTGGGAAAGGGACCGAGGAGGTCTAATCCAACACGAAAAAACGGTTCCACAGGGACGGTGATCGGCTGGAGATGACCGGAAGGTAGCACCTGAGGTGTTTTCCGACGCTGGCAGGGATCACAGGCAGCAACATAGCGTCGGACGGAGCGAGCAAGACCAGGCCAATAGAAGCGGCGGCGGACGCGGTCGTACGTGCGGGTTACGCCAAGATGTCCTGCAGTGGGTGCGTCATGCATCTGAAAGAGCACAGTTTGTCGTAGATGTTTTGGTACGACAAGAAGAAGATCAGGGCCATCAGGGAGGAAGCTCCTTCGGTACAGAATGCCGCCCTGGAGGACATATCGGCGAACGGATGCGTCGGTAGGTGTAGAGCGCAGACGCTCGATGAGTACTCGCAGCGATAGGTCTCGGTACTGCTCATCGGCGATGTTAGCGAAGGCAGACACAGAGAAAATGCCGTCGGTGGTACTACTGTCGGCGTCGTCAGGCTCGTCTACCGGGTAGCGAGACAGGCAGTCAGCGTCCTTGTGGAGTCGGCCAGATTTGTAGGTGACAGAGAACGAATATTCTTGGAGGCGTAAGGCCCAGCGACCAAGTCTTCCTGAAGGGTCTTTCAAGGAGCATAACCAACAAAGCGCGTGATGGTCTGTGATAACGGAAAAGGGTCGGCCATATAAGTATGGGCGGAACTTCGCAACCACCCAAACTAGGGCCAGACACTCACGCTCAGTGATGGAATAGTTGCGCTCCGCGGGCGAGAGGAGCCTGCTGGCGTAAGCGATAACACGGTCGTGGCCACGCTGGCGTTGTGCCAGTACTGCGCCAATTCCGTGACCGCTGGCATCAGTACGGACTTCGGTAGGCGCAGAAGGATCGAAATGGGCCAGAACGGGAGGCGTTGTGAGAAGATCGATGAGAAGCGAGAATGCAGAGGCCTCGTTATCGCCCCACTGGAAAGGGGCGTCTTTTTTCAAAAGCTCGGTTAGTGGTCGTGCTATGGCCGCGAAATTTTTGACGAAACGGCGAAAGTACGAGCAAAGGCCGATGAAGCTGCGCACATCCTTGACACACTTCGGAACAGGGAAGTGCGTAACAGCATGGATCTTGCCAGGGTCCGGTTGCACTCCGTTCGCGTCAACGAGATGTCCAAGGACGGTAATCTGGCGACGGCCGAATTGGCACTTCGATGCGTTGAGTTGCAGACCGGCTCGCCGAAAAACGTCCAGGACTGCTGAGAGGCGCTCGAGGTGCGTAGCGAATGTTGGGGAGAATACTATAACGTCGTCCAAGTAGCACAGGCACGTGGACCATTTGAAACCGTGAAGAAGGGAGTCCATCATGCGTTCAAAAGTGGCAGGAGCGTTACATAGGCCGAACGGCATCACCTTGAATTGATAAAGACCGTCGGGTGTTACAAAGGCAGTCTTCTCGCGGTCGAGATCGTTCACGGCAATCTGCCAATAGCCGGAGCGAAGGTCAATAGAGGAGAAATAGCGAGCACCGTGGAGGCAGTCAAGGGCGTCATCAATCCGAGGTAGGGGATACACGTACGTCCTTTTTGGTAACCCTGTTAAGGTGCCGATAATCCACGCAAAAGCGCCATGAGCCATCCTTCTTTTTTACCAGCACAACCGGTGACGCCCATGGACTACATGACGGTTCAATAATGTTCTTGGCAAGCATTTTGCAAACTTCGGTGTGAATCACTTGACGCTCAGCCGGTGATACTCGATACGGGCGGCGATGAATAGGAGGAGCATCGCCGGTATTAATGCGATGTTTAACAGCTGTTGTTTGGGCCAAAGGACGATCGTTAAAGTCAAAAATATCTTGGTAGGAAATCAGAACGCGGTAGAGCGCACGAGCGTGCTCGGAGGGCATGTCGGGTGCAATCAGTTTCTGTAAGTTGGCGATGGTACAAGTTGCCGACTGCGATGGTAGAGGAGGATCGGTTGAATTGTCGTCTACTGAAATCGATGCTACAGAGTGATCCTTGAATGAGCAAAGTTGGGCCAGAGACATCCCGCGTGGCAGCACTTGTGGCGTCAAAGCAAAATTGACCACTGGCAGGCAGACGCAATTCGCCGTAATAGATAAAATAGTATGAGGTAGTGTGATCCCGTGTGTAAGGAGGACGTCTTGCATAGGAGCCGCGATGTAGTGACCGTCGGGCACTGGTGGGGATGACACGAAGTCAACGTAAGTCAGTGCCGAAGGTGGCAAGCGAACGAAGTCGACGGAACCGAGGCGAGGAAGGTGTTCTTCAGCGGGGTCCAGAACAGGCAGGTCGAGGCGGAGAGTACTGGCGGAGCAATCGATGAGAGCAGAATGTGCGGAGAGGAAGTCGAGGCCGAGGATGATGTCGTGGGGACAGTGAGCGATGACTGTGAATAGCACGGTAGTGGAGCGATCGGCGAAGGAGACGCGGGCGGCACACATACCAATTACGGGGGCTGTTCCGCCATCGGCGACACGGACAACAGGCGTCGTGGCGGGCGTGATTATTTTCCTCAGCCGGTTACGAAGATCCGCGCTCATTACCGACAAATGCGCCCCAGTGTCTATGAGAGCTGATACAGGAACACCGTCGACTTGCACGTCAAGAAGGTTCAGATGAGTGGGCAACGTCAGGAGAGGATTTGGCGGCGTAGGGAGCAATGCAGCGTCACCTCGAGGCGCTGCATCGTCTAGTTTTCCGGCTGGGAGCGGCGTCCGAAGGGAGTCGGCGAGTAGGAACGACGGGGCTGGGGAGAGCGAGATTGTCGTCGTTGGGGCGAAGGCGAACGAGAATAGGGGCGGATCGGCGCAGGAGAATCGGTGGCGGCATTATCTGAGTGGGCAGCATAGGGACGAGAAAGGCCACCTGGGGGGCGAGAGTAGGCAGTATATGTAGACTGGTTCAGGGAACTCCAGCGACTGCGGCAGTGCCGAGAAATGTGCCCAATTCGATGGCAGTGAAAACAAATTGGCTTGTCGTCTGCAGTGCGCCATTCAGAGGGGTTGCGGAAACGTGGTGGGTAAGAAGGTGCGGGACGGGGTGGAATCGAAGATGCCGGGTGGGGATCAGGGCGATGGGCCGAGCAGATGGTGTGAATACCCATGTTGGCGAACTCCTGGCGGACAACTGCCTGGATCAGGGAAACAGTGACTGCGGGAGCATTGGAGGGGCTGGAGTCGAACGCAGCCGGATAGGCGGCCTCGATCTCACGCCGGACAATCCTGGTAACATCGCCAGTGTTGTTGGGACGAGGAGCGTCGGCACAGGAAGATGTCGCTGGGGTGTTGGGAAGACGGGCAAACTGTTGGTCGATACGTCGGCTTTTAGCGAATTCCAGGCGGCGGCACTCTTTTATAACTGCATCCACCGTCGCGACGTTGTTAAATACGAGCAAGTTGAAGGCGTCATCGGCAATGCCTTTGAGGATGTGGGAGACCTTGTCGGACTCAGTCATGTGTGCGTCAACTTTGCGGCATAGAGCCAAGACGTCCTGAATGTACGTGATGTAGGGCTCCGTTGACGTCTGCACACGACCGGAAAGCGCCTTCTGCGCGGCAAGTTGGTGACCGTAGGGGTTGCCGAACAAGTCTCGAAGCTTTTGCTTAAGCGAATCCCAACTGGTCAGCTCATCTTCGTGCGTCCGATACCAAACTCGAGGTGTGCCGCCGAGGTAAAAGACGACGTTGGCGAGCATGATAGTTGGGCCCCACCGGTTATTGCGGCTGACGTGTTCGTAAAGGCTGATCCAGTCCTCGACGTCTTCCCCATCTTTTGCCGAGAATACGCCAGGATCACGGGGAGCGGAGAGGGTGATGTAGGTCGTCGAAGGGGCAGCAGGTGTCGGAGCCGGTGGAGTCGGGTTGGCGTCGGCGGGAGCCATGAAGGTAGGCTCGACGTACCGTCCACTGCGAAGCTCCGTGACGAGGTACAGGGAACGTCCACCTCCACCAAATATGTTACGTAGGAAGACACCGACGAAAAGCTATTTACAAGTATATTTACAAGGCAATAAGCCGCAGTTGACCAAGAGGCAACAGCCCGCGCAAGCTTCCAATCGTCGTCTTCGTCTTCTTCCTGCGCGGTTCTTTGTCATTGGGAATACTACCCCGTAGCAATATGATTATGCAAAAGTTAAGGCTAGTCTCCTGCAGAAATACCGCCTTTCAGCCGAAGCTTTTCGGCAAAGGTTTAGGAGCACAGGCAAGAAAGATAGCGAGGGATATCCGGAGTTTGCATATAGCTTAAAGGCCAACCTAGTCGAGTGGCTTAAGAGCGCGGAAACGTACGAGAGCAGAGACAGGATCATTAAATGCATGTGTCTAGAGCAGTTTTACAAAAGCCTCCCACCATCTGTAAAGCTGTGGGTACAAGACAGAGGAAATGTAAACACTGTGGAAAGGACGGCTGAATTAGCCAAAGAGTACGCCACGCGTAGAAAGCTGAACGCCGAGGACGGTAATCGGGATGGTCGAAATGGACCGCGGAAACCATCTCCGTTCAAAAGGGGTTCGCAGACTAGACGATCGGAGCCTGTAGACATGGAGGAAAAGCCCGCAGAAAAGAGCGAGGAGAAACCTAAAGGGGAAAACGTAAAACAAGAGCAGAAAAGAAAATTCGAATCTTTTAGACCGATCCGCTGCTATAAGTGCCACAAACTGGGGCATATCGCTGTGAACTGCGGAAAGCCTAGCGTAGTTTTTTCCTACGTAGATGAGAAAGACAAGACTATGGAACTTTTAAGCCCATATCTTCACGACCTGCAAGTTAATGGCAAACCATGCAGAGTGCTAAGAGACAGTGCAGCCACGATGGACATTGTCCATCCGTTTTACGTGACGGTAGATGACTTCACTGGAGAAGTCGCATGGATCAAACAGGCTGTAGAAGAAGACATCGTGTGTCTGCCCATGGCCAAAGTCAACATCAGTGAGCCATTCGGAGAGCTAGTGACCGAGGCTGCAGTTTCCAATTTTTTATCACTGCAGTGCCCTTACATTTTTTCGAATCATTCGAATCGGTTACTGCGTGAAAAAGGGCTTAAACTGGGAGAGGGCGCAGTACAGGCATTGACGCGATGCCAAGCTCGTGAAATCGCGTCGCTTTCGGCTGAAAATGCTCAAGCTCCTCCAGCGGAAGCAGCAAAAGAGAACTTCAATAACCAAATCCGAGCTAGGCTCGAGGGATGAAAAAACGGTCGAGGAAAGCCCGCCAGCTGGCCAGTTCAATGAGAGCGTATCGCTAGGGTGTCAAAGTTCACCCCTGCAGGAAGAGGCCGCTGATGCACTCGCAAGCAAGACAGGGACATTACTATCACGGGCCTCAAATAACTGTGATCAGCTCTTACGTGTGGACAAATAGTCACTGGGAGCGGAGCAAAAGAATGATGACAGCTTAGCTAAATTACACCACACAGCTAAAGAAGGCATTGCTAGGCGCAACGTGACGTACAAGAGAGAGGAATATTGTTGTATCGGCACTACAGCGATCGAAAGGGTAGGATTCTAGATCAATTAGTCGTACCTACTAAGTATAGGGAGGACCTTTTGAGTCTCTGTCATGGAAATGGGTGGTCCGGCCACCTAGGCATAAACAGATCAAAGGAAAGATTACTTATGGAATACTACTGGCCTGGCTGTTTCAGAGACTTAGAAAAACTTTGTAAGATCATGCGACGCCTGCCAGCGCTCGGGTAAATCAGGAGAGACATGGAAACCTCCACTAAAGGTAGTGCCCTTCATAACAGAACCTTTTAGACGACTTGTGACGGACACGGTAGGGCCTCTACCAAAAACAAGATCGCGTTACAGGTACTTGTTTACCATGCTGTGTCCGGCTACCAAGCTTCCAGAAGCAATCCCTCTGAAAGAGCTCAGCTCCACCGAAGTAGTAGACGCGCTTTTGACAGTATTTGCACGAGTTGGGTTTCCAGCTGAAATTCAGGCGGATGAAGGGTCACTATTCACCAGCGCACTGACTTCCACATTCTTGTAAAAGTGCGGAGTAAAGTTGATACACAGTTCCCTCTTTCACCCTCAGTCAAACAGTGTAGAGAGGTGGCATTCAGTGCTTAAGCGGGTTTTGCGTGCGCTCTGTTACGAGCATTAGGAGGACTGGGAGAACTGTCTGCCGGCAACTTTGTTTACTTTGCAAACGGTTCCACATCAGGCTACAGCTAGGGTTCTCGCCAGCGGGACTAGTGTATGGGAGGACACTCCGTTCTCCACTGAGAATGTTAAAAGAGATGTGGGAGGAAAGAGAAGAGAGTCCAACACTGGTTGAATACGTGCTAAATCTGCTGGAACGGCTAAGCGCAACCCAAGAACTAGTCGAAAAGAGCATGGGAGTAGCTCAAAAGAACGGCAAATTCTATTACGACAAGAACGCGAGGCTTCGTAGATCTAACGCCGGAGACCAGGTAATGATCCTCAAACCTTCGGAAGACGACGAAGTGTGGCGACGGGTCGGATGGGCTCCACATCTGCTCCGCACAGAAGCTACATTTTCGGCGAAATCACCTCCGCATCCAGATTCTACGTAATCATCGTGTGCCTGAAGTCAGCCCGAGCACGTCAACACCAAACTTGAGGGTGTAAGTGCTATATTTTGCATTTTACGGCCACATCACGTTTCGAAGCGGGGCCGCCCCGCTAAACCTACTTCGCTAGTGGCGAGGCCTAGCAAAGGCTTCGGCCGCCCAACCGCTGCAGATGGCGAACGCGCTGCTCAATGCCGACGCCGACAAAGCCCACCAATCGTCTACCGGGGCCCCGGAAGACGAGGACATGGAAATTCGCGAATCCCAAGGACTTCTTCCGGCCGCTGAGGAGAACAAAGAAGACAATGAGCCTTGGATCAATGTTACCAGTCGTGCCCGTCGCCGTCGGCTGCAGACACGCTCGACCACGCCCCAACTTTCCCGAACGCCACCGAAGCCCGTTCTCCGCCACAGCCGACCGGCGATGCGCAAGCCCCGACAGCCCCCCCTTCCTGCCGATGATTACAAGTTGGCGGTTCGTCCACGGAACGGCCTGCAGCTCAACAAGGTGAGCCCAGGGAAGTTGGTGGACGCCATCACAAATGCCGCAGAGCTACAAATCGGCTCCACCGGATTCAAAGTACGCATCGACGAAGACCAAAACATCCTTGTTCTGAGCACTGCCTCAGAAGCTACGGCCTCGGCACTAAGCAAGATGCAAAAAATTACAATTGATGCAACAACATATGATATTGCATCATACGGAATTTCCCCCGATAACTCTTGCAAAGGGGTAATACACAACATCGATCACGACACCACGCCCGAAATGTTACTTAAACGGATTGAATCTCCCGGATACGAGGCGCTAACATGTAGAAGACTGGGAAACACAACCACCATGGTGATCACATTCTTGGGAAAAACAGTGCCATATTACATCGAATTTTCCGGCCTTCTTCTGCGGTGCTACCTCTACAAGAGAACCGTGCCACATTGCCGAACCTGCAACGAGACAGGCCACAGAGAGGACGTCTGCCCGCGGCCCCCCGCCACACCCAAGTGCAGAGAGTGCGGCACTTCGCTAGCAACGGAGCAGCACGAGTGCCACCCTCGGTGCTCTCTGTGCGGCGGGGATCACCCGACAGCAGCGAAAGCCTGCCCCAACAGGTTCCTGCCGCCCGTCAACCGCCGGAAACCGCAGCAGACCCCGAGAGCAGGCTCCTCGTCTCCGAGGCCGCGTGGCGAGCACTCAGCATCCCGCAAGTCGCGGTCCCCGAAACGACGCGGAGCTGTCCAGGGGAGGAGCAGTTCCAGGCCGCGTTCCGGTTCCAGGCGTAGGAGCTCATCGCGACGACGGACGCCATCCCATGGCAGGACCTCGAGCCGTGGTCGTTCCGCAAGCGGCAGGAGGGGAAGCAAGGGAGCAGCGCAGGTCACGCAGCAGGTGAGCTGGGCACAGGTTGTTTCTCCCAAAGCTCGTCTCCCCCCTGTTGACACAGAGCTGGCACAGGCACATGCCCAGATTAGGCGTCTCACTGAAGAAAACGCAAAACTCAAATCAGAAATCACTAGCGTACACGCGGAATTCGTAGCACTTAAAGATGAATTACTTGGAAGAAATAGCACTACCCATACACAAAACACTTCAACCCCACCCCCGGAGAAGCGGAAACGGGAAGAACAGCCAGCTCACAAAGTCACTTCAAACCCGACACCGCAACGAGCAACCGCGCAGCCCACTGCACCGCAGGGAGTCATACCCGTCCAATATGCCACTCTCCAGAAGGTAGAAGGGGTAGTAGCAAAAGCTATTCAGAGCCTTCAGACATCCCTACAAGCTACCATGCAGCAACAACTCACAGCTATACAACAGTCAGCGGCACAACAACAACAATACGCAACTCAACAACAACACTCTAACACTCAGTTGGCGGAACGCATCATGAGGCTAGAGGAACTCATACTAGCACTGGAAGCTCGTCAGAGCCGGCGCCCCAAGAAAACAGCTCATCAGACCCTACCAGAATTGCCAGATTCTCTGGGCTCCCCAGAACCCCATCTTGTGCACGCATCACCACCCCTTGATAACCAAGATGGCTCCGCCTCAACATATATGCAGTAAGCGCGGGGGCTCCTCAGGCGAAACCACGGTGTGGCAGTGGAATTGCCGGGGCTACAAGAACAAGTATGGATCACTGATACAATACATCGCTACATCAACAAGACCACCCGAAATCATCGCACTGCAAGAAACGAACACACACGTCCGCCTACCCGGATACGTCACTTATGGCACCGATACAGGCAGCAGCCTTCACACCCTGGTCAGTAAGAAGCTAGTGGCCGTTCAACACCATCTCCAGCAATCCGACCCGCTTGCCATTCTGCTCGAAATTATTCCACAGGCAACAAAGAAGAAGAGTCCCATGTTTGTTCTAAACGTCTACTGTCGGCCGAAAAGCGCGCCATCGGTCCTCAAACTGGTTTTGGAGCAAGCCACGCACGCAGCACGCAACCATCCGCTTCTAATTGTGGGCGACTTCAATGCAGCCCACCCCCTCTGGGGTTATACGTACACCAACCCCAGGGGAAACATGCTTCACAAAGTTATTGAGGACATGGATCTCACACTCGTCACCGATCCAAAGAATAGCACGAGGCTCGGCACAAGTGTTCAAAGAGACACGAACCCCGACTTAACCCTCACCAGAAATATCCCCCAAGCTTGCTGGACCAATCTGGAGGAGTACCTAGGCAGCGACCACGCGCTGCTAGCCACCACTCTCCATGGGCTCGAATACAAAGCCAGGATAGGCACGGCTCGCCTCACGGATTGGACCAAGCTGCGGGAGATAAGAGAAGAAAGAGCTGCGAACGAACAGAGCCAACAGCATCAGTCAATTAAGGACTGGATCACTCAGCTTCAGAAGGATGTGAAGGCGCACACCAAAATGCTTGAAACATCCACCACCACTCCAAGCATCGACGCTCGCTTGCTCCACATGTGGGAAGCCCGGCGTAGCCTGCTGAAGCGTTGGAAAAGGCAAAGATTAAATCGCAAGCTCAAGAGGCGAATAGCACTACTCACACAAGAGGCTGCGGAATACGCTACCACACTATGCCGAGAGAATTGGCTATCCCTCTGCGACAGCTTGAGAGGAAGACTGAGTACTTCCAAGACGTGGAAGTTATTGAGGTACTTAATCAACCCGGCCAGCAGCAAAACGGAATCCCACCACAATATGGCCCGAGTAATTCACCAATTTCCTGGAAATGAGGCGGACCTCCTTTTGGCTCTCAAAGCCCAGTACTTCCCCACACAGCCATCGGAGCCTCTGCCACCCTACACCGGCACCCCTAACGAGCTCCTAGATGAGGACATTCATCTACATGAGGTAACAGCGGCGATAATGGGCTTGAGACGCCACACAGCCCCGGGAATGGACCAAATTACCAATAAGGCACTCGTAAATCTTGACAGCCCCTCGCTACTAGAGCTTACCGCTCATCTTAATGAAGTATGGAGGAAAGGAAACCTTCCCGAGGACTGGAAAATAGCCGAGGTTCGTCTGATACCGAAGCCAGGCAAGCCACCAGCCATTGAGAACCTACGACCGATCTCCCTCACTTCGTGTGTAGGAAAGCTCCTAGAGCACATCGTCCTCAATCGGTTACAACCATTCCTGGAGGACTCGGGGAAACTTCCAACAACGATGATAGGATTCCGTCCACACCTCTCAACTCAAGACATCCTACTTCAGCTGAAAGAGGAGGTGATTGTACCAGCGACACGCAACTCCCCCACGGCTATCCTCGCCTTAGATCTTAAAGGGGCGTTCGATAACGTCAAGCACACAGCAATCTTACAGAGGCTAAACGCGCTGGGCTGTGGGGCCAGGACGTACTCCTATATCAGAGATTTCCTCTCAGATAGAAAAGCCATCCTAAAGGTCGGGGACAAAGCCACAAACCCCTTCCTACTGGGCGGGCGCGGCACACCACAGGGCGCAGTGTTATCCCCTCTCCTTTTCAATATCGCCCTAATAGGCCTACCGCCGCTCCTCGATAACATCCCAGGGATCCGGCATGGCCTATATGCTGACGACATTACCATCTGGTCGTCCACAGGGTCCATCGGGGAAATGGAGAACCGCTTGCAGGAAGCTGCAGACGTGGTGAGCGACTATGCTAAGTCATGCGGGCTCAGCTGCGCCCCCCAAAAGTCGGAGCTACTCCTGGTCTCACCGCGAAAGAAGCACAGATGCGACTCGCCCACTATCAACATACAGCTGGAGGGACACACCATCGTTCCGTCTCGGAGCGTAAAGATATTGGGAATGGTTTTCCAGTCGGATCGCACCAATACAATATTAATTCAAAAGCTTAAGACTACAACAGCCCAAGTTACGCACATGATCCGGCGAATAACAACCAAGACAAGAGGCATGGGGGAGGCGGACACGCTTCGGCTTGTCCAAGCCTTCGTCGTGTCTCGAATAACTTACGCTATTCCGTACGCACTACTCAACGAGACGGAACTCAAGAAAATCAACACAATGATCAGAAAGGCATATAAGCAGGCGATGGGTCTGCCAATCAGTACGTCCACAGAACGCCTACTACGACTAGGTGTGCACAACACGGCCGAGGAGCTGATCGAGGCACATTTATCCAGTCAGCGAACAAGGCTGGCGATTACGGAAGCAGGGAGGTCCATTCTCTTACGCCTGGGGCTCTCTGCCCCTATGAGCCATCCGCCGCCTCAGACTGTGAGCTTACCCCATGCCATCCGGAGAAAAATCACCGTACGTCCTCTGCCTCGCAACATGCACCCAGTGCACCACGCAGAGCGAAGGGAGGCCCGCGCCCTGGCCATACACAAGCGATACGGAACTTTACCCTCTACAGCCTACACTGACGCGGCTTCTTACTCCAGACGCGCTGCCACAACAGCCACCGTAGTCGTCAACACAGAACATCGGAGCAGCATTTCGCTCACACGAAACAATCCCCTCCAAGCTGAGGAAGCGGCCATAGCCCTCGCTCTCTCCCAAACAGAGGTTGAAGTCATAGTGACCGACTCCCAACAGGCGTGCCGCAACTTTGCTAGCGGCAGAATTCATGCCACTACACTCCGGATCATCCATCAAAAGCCGCCAACGAGATCAGTCATGATCATCTGGGCGCCAGCTCATCAAGGCATTCCTGGCAACGAGGTCGCCAACCACGTGGCTCGAGATCTGACCCACCGAGCCGACGCCGAGGAATCTGAACCCGAGCGCATGCACCCTCTAGTCTCTTACCAAGACATCACACAACACTACAAGCTAACCCGCAGAACATATGCACCCCCACACAAGTCACTACCTAGAGAGCAGGAGCGATTCCTCCGGGCTCTACAGGTCAATACATTCCCCCACCCAACCAGGAATCACCTCATAGACCCTACAAAATTCTCTCCGCAATGCCGCTTCTGCGCAGAGCCCGGGTCCCTCAGGCACATAGTAGGAGGTTGCAGAGCGGCA
Organism: Dermacentor albipictus; assembly: GCF_038994185.2. NCBI lineage: Eukaryota > Metazoa > Arthropoda > Arachnida > Ixodida > Ixodidae > Dermacentor > Dermacentor albipictus. The sequence goes on from NC_091821.1 coordinate 156,208,109, forward strand.
CCATTACATCATCCGAACCCTTACCCCACTAACGAGCTTTGGGAGAGAGCCTTGGCCAGCTCCGACCTCGAGGATCAGCAACAGCTGATTGCGAGGGCCCAGGACGCGGCCCGAGCTCAAGGCATTCTGGACTGAGGACGCCTCTCCCTAGCTGCTTCACCTAATAAAAATGTTTATTCTCTCTCTCTCTCTCCTCAAACCTTCAAGAAAGAACAAGCTTGAAGTTCACTGGGACGGGCCCGTTAAAGTGTTGCACAAACTTTCAGATACTATGTTCTGAAAATGCCTGGTCGCAGGAAGGAGGTGAGGATATATCACTGCAATTTCATGATGCCGTATGTAGAACGGAGCGGATTCGTTAACTATGCCATCAAAGAGCAGGATGGCACTAGTACCAAGTTTAAGGAGTATAAGGCGACCTCCAACTGTGAAATCGGCCTAGAAGAAGTAGTAAAATATTCGGTAAGCTCGCACGCTCTTAGACCCGAGCCGCTAAATGAGCTAAAAGGGGTGTTAGGGGAATATCTCGACAGATTCATCGATCGGCCAGGTAGAACCGAACTAATAAAGCATGAAATAGAGCTGTGATCATCAACCGAACCCGCAAGATCAAAGCCTTACAGGGCGTCTCCACGACAGAGAGAAATTATGGAAGCAGAGATACAGCGCATGCTAGAGTTGGGAGTTATTGAGCCTGCTGAGAGTGACTACATGTCACCGCTAATACTGGTAGAAACCCACAACAAGAACCCTCGTCCGTGTGTTGACTGCAGGAACTTAAATGCCATCACTAGGGATCAGCTGTACCCGATACCCAACATTGAAGAACAAATTGAAAAAGTTAGCGCTGCTAAATACATTTCAATTATAGATCTCGTACGGGGGTACTGGCAAGTTCCCCTTTCAGAAAGTGCCAGCCACTATGCCACATTCATCTCACCTGTAGGCACTTTTCGCCCTCTCGCGCTCAGCTTCGGGCTGAAGAACGCGCCATTTAGCTTCTCTAAGTTAATGGATATTGTCCTAAAAGACTTGCAGGAGTTCGCCTTGCCATATCTTGATGATGTAGCAATTTTTTCGGACAGCTGGGAACAGCACGTATCGCACCTCAAACAGGTGTTCTCACGGTTGAGGGAAGCCAGCTTAACGATGAAAGCGGAAAAGTGTATATTTGGTTGTTCACAGGTTACTTATCTGGTCCATGTTGTCGGCCAGGGCACGAGACGGCCGGCCGAGCTGAAAATAGCTACGATTGGAGAATTTTCTCAGCCGCTCACGAAAACAGACCTTCGTTCATTTTTGGGACTTGTGGGTACTATCAACGGTTCATTCCGAATTACTCGCAAATGACAAGTCCTTTAACGGACGCCCTCCGAAAGGGAGCACCGAGTAGCGTACACTGGGATAAGGACAAAGATAACGCTTTCCAAAGTTTGAAAACGCTATTGGTTTCTCGTCCTGTGCTTCGCGCGCCAGACTACACAAATGAATTCATAGTTCAATGCGACGCAAGCGACAGACGTATGGGCGTGGTACTGAGTTAGGTCGGCGACGATAACGAGGAGCATCCTATCCTCTATGCCAGCCGTAAACTAACTGTAAGAGAGGAAGCATACGGCGCTTCAGAGAAGGAATGCGCTTGTTTAGTTTGGGCCGCCCAGAAGTTGTCGTGTTACTCGTACTGAGCGAAGTTCATCTTCGAGACCGACCACTGTTCTTTGACGTGGCTCAATCAAATGTCACACAAAAATGGCTGCTTGCTCCGATGGAGTCTCACTCTCCAAGAGTGCAACTTCTCCGTTAGGTATAAAAAGGGAAAGTTGCATAGCAATGCAGATGGTTTGAGCAGGCTAATTTGAATTCTGCGTTTAAGGGTCCCGCCCAAATTTTAGTGTTACTATTGTTAATTTTGTTAAGCCAAGAAGATCCCCTCTCATTTAGCAGGATTCCCTCCATGATTGCTGAATTTGTCAGCACGAAATCGCTTTAAAAATTGGCATAGCGAAATGTAGCATTTCTTTTTCGTTTCTGCACTTATGTTTTCTTTGAAGCCTAGCGGGTCTAAAGTGAGATGCAAGGTACGTCATCTCGGCGCAGAGCCGTGTTGTTGGGTTTATTTTGCAGTTGCCTGTCTTTGTTGAATGTTTTGGGGCGGTGACATCATTACACAAGTGGTCGCTGCGAGCCAAGGCATCACCCCTGGCCACCAGCCGTTCTCTTCCTGCCCTGCGGTTGTCAGCGCTGGAGAGTCGAGACTTTCCGGGCCTTGGAGGCGCTGTTAGGAACGGCCTGCTGAGGTGCAAGTTTTGCCAGCCAGGTGCGAGAGCGGCGTCGACTTTTCGTGGAAAGCCACCGCCACCCTCTAGCCACGCGGCGTCACTAACTGTGTGCGGAGAACAATACGCCGCGTCCTCGACCCTTCGTCGCGGGATTGCCGAGATGAGATCGACGAACCAGGCTTTGTGACTGAACACGCCACCGCCGACCCGGTCTGCCGTGAGCAAGGGAGGTCCCGAGGGAACGTCTTTGGAGGCCCCTTCCCACGCACCGTTCCTGACGTAAGCCCCGAGTTCTGCGAAGTCCGTCTGCCCTCGGTGGGGTCCGTGAAACCGGTGCGGAAGCGTGTTCCGGACCGTGAAACCGGTGCGGAAGCCCTCCCGCTCAAAGGCGGCTCGTCTACGATGACTGATCGAACGTTTCCCCCACCTAGGGATCGAGGTAGGACCGAGTGTTTATAAACCGCTCTTGTGCGGCTACTCAGTGTACTTTCTCTCGCAGTCGTGCTAGACTGATGAACTGCAACGTCCTTATGTAGATACTGTAAATAAACCCATATTCCTCGTTCTCGATGAGAAGCCGTCCTTCCCTTCAACAACGTCCTGAGCGTGGATAAGTTGGACGACGGCATGGGCCAGCTACCATCTAATTCATGCCCGACTCCAATCGTGAAAACTGGTTACGAACGGTGGGATTGACCTCCCAATCCTTTCATCACTTAATCCGAGGAATGGTCAAGCGGCGCGGCGGCCTCGACGAATGCAGAGCCAATCAACTTGTAACAGCCTTTGCCTTGAATAAAGTCCTCTATTCACTTCGGTACTGCGCCCTTACGCAGGCACAAATGCATCGCATTCAATCGGCTTTAAACACTCTCTATAAAGCTGCCCTGCATCTTCGGACACACGCATCCACAGCCAAACTATACGCAACAGGCCTATTTCTTCCTCTTGCAGAGTTCTTGCGCCTTCACAGGGATCGTCAACTGGGCCGCCTATCGAGCCCTGCGCAGGGTCATTGGCTACTGCAGCGGGTTGGTATCGGACCCATTAACTTTCTTCTGCACATCCCTCAACGACGTCTTCTTAGCAACCTCCGCTGTGCCCCAATTCCATCTAATACGACCCCACATCTTCATGAGGGACGACGACAATCCCGCGCTCACTTCCACGACCTTTTCCCACCTGACACTGTCACATGCTACGTTGATGCAACGTGTAACTAAACTCATGGCTCCACTGATTGTGTCACAATGCCCCCACCCATTGGCATTCCCATCACTTCTACTACTGGCCCCCTTCTTACTTCCTACCTCCCCTATATCCCTTGAATTGGACGCGATTGTCCACGCGACGCAAGAACTAACCCTTCTCCCTCCATCTCCTCTGTACCGCATTTGCTCGGACTTCATGGCGGCAATCCGGGCTTTTCTCGACAATAGATTCCCCAATAATTTTCATGACGACATTTGTGACGCTCTCTCCCTTCTCTCCTTCGCTTTAGTCACAGTAGTGTGGGTGCCAGGTCATGCGGGGATTACCAGTAATCAGCTCTCTCGTGAGATTAATAGCCGGGCGCAAGTGATACCTTGGCCTCACCCGCCCATAGAGGACAAGGCACACTCTGATAAGAAAACTCTGAAGCAGCACTATAAACACCTCCGGCATTCATTGCAGACTCTTCCGTCATCCCATGCTTTACTCTCCACTGCCAAGGTACACACTCTCAGAGCCATCCAGCTCAACAGTTTGATCACTCCAACACGCCTATATCTTTATCGTTACCACTCCGACCCCTCATGTCCTAACTTCCCCCCCACGTACTGTTACGGTTGGCGCGTAACACCCCGGGCAAAAAGGATGCTCTACCACCGTGCCTCATCGAAACGAAGGATGGATTCCTAATTTGCCTTGGTGGTCTCGAGTGGATGACCTAGCACCCCGCACTGCTTACATGCCCCTTTGTGTGTGCGAATTTAGAGGGACCCTTTCCTCTAACTGTCAAGCTCTACAGGAGAACTTTCGCGAACCAACGTCGGCTAGAAGAAAGGATGAAGCCACGACGAGGACTTACAACGTCAGCAGGGACAATGGATCAGCCGCCTATCCATAACCAGACGCCCTTTCCGCGAACCAGCAACGCGCGAAAGAGACGTGATACTGTCTACTATTCCCCGGACCGCGGACCGCCGCAAGCACGTGCTTGCCAGTTGCCACGGTAACCTTCGAAGGCGCTTTTGGAAGGCTGCAAACGGAGGCAGCGGTGAGTCCAAGTTTACCCGAACACTTTTAATATCTTTTTTCGAACAAATCGGAGCAGCTTTTAGAAAAGGAGGGCCGGTCGTTCTTTACCACTCTCGCTTGCATGGCATTAACGCGATCGCGGTCACGCCCCCTCTCAAAGAAACGTGAAAGCTCATCTTCAAACGAAGAAACTGACAATGTAACGTTCTCACAGCGGCAGCCTAGGCCGGGAGATACGGCTGATGAAAAGCAGAGGACTCAGACTTGTGACAGATCAATTACCGGATCAGTGACAGTGGGTAAGGAGCCTTTCGAGACTCGGGGAAAACGGGGCGCCTAGGGCTGAAGTGGAAGGTCCATTGCTTCGTCCCGCATCTTCTTGCTGGGAGCAGCTTAGTAGGGTTGAACGAGAGATGGTTATCGCGGCACAGAAAAGTGACCCTTCACTAACTGTGCTGCAGGCTAATGTAAATGAAGGAGCGGCCCGAAAGAACACCTCGTTCTACACTAGGTCAGATCTCAAGTACCGGAAATATCAGGATTTCAAGGGTCGGACATACAACCAACTACTCGTGCCAGAAAAGTACTGACCACAGCTTTTAGAGTTAGCGCATGGGAACGCTTGGGCGGGTCACTTCGGTATCGAGAACACAAAGGCTAGGCTAGCGCAAGATTTCTATCGGTCAGGATGCTGGAAAGAGGTTGAGACACTTGTTCGGTCATGCGACGCGTGTCAGCAAGTTGGTAAATCCAATGACAAGTGACAGAATTTCACTCGGAGCGAGGCAGGGCAAAATATATACTTTCTTCGAGCGCCTCAGCTGTGTCTTGCCTGTCCGAAGGACTGTTAGGAAATGCTTTGCAATCTATTCTTTAGCTATTTATTCTCTTTGAATGTGTCTTCTTTGAGAGTACTATTTGTGGAGGTCTGTATCCCGGGCTCTTTATCAGGTGCGTGTTTCATGTTTAGTACAATAACCGTAATGATGCTGTTGAGAGCACAGAGGGGTTAGAGCGTTTGTTTTCATAGTGTTTGGTCTGGCGTTGTGGAGAGCACTGGGAGGGCGGCAAAGCCATTTCCTTAACCCCATCAAGGACGTCACTCAATCAGCATATCATATACGTCGAGCCGCGTCGAACAGCTCGACTTGTGGATGCATTATCTGGCGGCGGGGGTGCTGTTGTGCCATACCAGGTGCCTATCATCGAGGCGACGGGAGCTGCCATACTTCATGCACCACGTGCATATCAGCGAGGTGACGGGAGCTCCCACTTCTCCGCGACGAATCAAAAATTTGACGCGGGCGACGTCATCACCCTGCCCCGCCTGGTTCCTGCCAACGAGGAGTCGCGGAAGGGATTTAAGGGAGAACCGGCCCATTGTGAGAGGAGAGAGTCGCCTCCAGCCGTCCAGTCGGTCTGATGCACTCTTACTGCTTGCTACCTATACGCTATCATCCACTATCTGTAAATATTGTATAAAGTTTTTCGTTTCTTCTTCGTCTGCGGAAAGAGTCCGTCTTTCGTCCTTCACCCCGAAGTCACAACACCCCCCACCACTCCACTGCCGGGTGTGGTTGGCGTCGGCAGCCTTCGCCGACCAGCTGGCCATGATCCTCCTAACGGAGGAATATCTATAGGTTTTATGATCAAAAATAACGTACAGCGCAAAGGACACGGACAGCGATAGACGACATACACAGCGCTGACTTCCAACAATTTTTTTTCCAACAATTATTTTTGATCATGAATTACCAACTAGCCCAAGCAACCACCCTAGTTCACTATAGGTTTTAGTCTGAGCTGGAATAAAGTCTTTTCTCTCTCTCTATCTCTATATTTGACGTCCACTCAAAGCTTCGCGGCCGCACTTTCATCGCAGTACATCTCGTTGAAACCGATGGCAGCTTCATTGTGCGCCGCCGCCCATCCGCGTGTCGTCTGCGGATAGGAAAATCATCGAGGAAAACGTCACCGACATGCTCAAACGCGACATTATCCGGCCGTCATCAAGCTCTTGGTCGTCGCCTGTTGTACTAGTCCCGAAGAAGGATGGTTCTGCACGATTTTGCATCGATTATAGAACACTCAATAAGATCACGCGCAAAGACTTGCACCCGATGCCACGATTCGACGATGCCATTGACTACTTCCAAGTTTCTGAATATTTCTCAAGCCTCGATCTCCGATCCTTTTATTGGCAAATACGTATGCACGAAACAGAAACGGACAAAACCGCCTTTGCAACACCAGACGGACTCTACGCATTCAACGTAATGCTGTTCGGGTTATGTAACGCTCCTGCAACATTTCCCCATATGAGAGACACAGGTGCACGTGGCCTGAAGTGAAAAACCTGTTTCTGTTATCTTGACAACATCGTTATTTTTCTTCCAATTTTCGCCAGCAACTTCACCGTTTGGACGGTTTTGACCTGCGTTTCTAACACATGGTTTTCAACTGAACACTAAAAAGTGCAAATTTGCCAGCAAGCAAATCAAAGTGATGAGCCACTTTGTCAGCACGGACGGCGTTTCTCATTACCACTTTTAATCTAATTATAACATTTGAGAAGCTGTATAATTAATTAGAACTAATCGTGTAATTGGGCGGAATGCAAAAAATAATATGAATATCTCCAAGCTACGGCAAACATTATCTTCGTTCTGTCTAGCTACATGGCATTTGCATATTTTGATATCTTGGTGCATCACAGTTGGGACACTATATATACCAACGCGCCGCATCTGTGATTCGGCGAGCTGCTCACCTTATTGTCGGCCGAATGGTTCACTTGACTCGTGAGGACCTGGTACACGGGCTTCTTCACCACATCCATGCCGATTTCGTTCCAGTAATTAGCCACAAATTTTATCAGCTCCTCTCCACCGCTGTTTCGTGAGGTCAGGTTACTGCGAAGGACGTGAGTTTGATCTGTATAGACGCTTCCCATGCCAACATTCACGCAAACACGACGGAGCATTGCGGCGCGACAACTCTTCGCTATGTTGCTATCTAACTTTCGCATACCAAAACATTCATGCTTATCTCGTTTGTCTACTACAGTGACTGTGTAACGAAATTAATTCCGAAGGGTGGGTTGTTGCACCATATTTTTTTATTTGTTTCCGAGCGAGGCATCGCATTTCTAGAGCTTTGGCGCAGCCACAGTGCCCTCGAGTTGTTCTCTCATGTAACCTCTATGGAGATAACAGAAGAAGACGTGAGCTGTGGTGCGAGATGCGGAGAAGGCCATAAAACAAAAGACATATGGCGCTATTTGGCGTCCAATCTGGCCTGCCAATTTGTCCGTAACAACAGCGGCATTAAAACAGCTTGCCTATAGATTTCACAAGGTTCCAATATGTCCCAGCAGTCGAAGCACGAATCTTTCAGACGCGTCACAAGCCGTACACGACGCCATACCGCGACACGTGTCTCCTGCTTAAGTATTGGTCCTTCGTGACGCACCAAGTGTTCTTGCATCATATGTCCTATACCATCATCTGTCATATCTTTCCAAGTGAAAAACATGTGTCGGTTGACTTGCAGCGTCAACCTGGATGACGCGTACGGGGAGAAGCGCTGCTGAATGAACGATTAAGCAAACTCCCGATACATGCGAGTTTGGGGGAAACGTTCTTCAGCATAACTTAATTCGCAATGCAGTTCGGTCCAGCACTACATTCGGTGCGTTCCGAATGCCTCTGGATACACGCTTACAGGGACACAAAAATTCTTTAATTTTTGCTGGTGCTTTTATTACAGTAAAGCGTAGTCCTTGTGCACCACTTCTATCCCACAGCAGTAGAGTGATTATGTTTAAGAAAAACGAACGAGCGGGAACAGCGTATGACAATACCTTGGCTTCGAGGGATCACTCCAGTTCCCGACTCGAGGCGTTATTAACAAACGTGGCACAAACAACCCCACACGACAGACGTTCGTTGACGTATACGTATTTTTGGCCAGGACCAATACTTTAGCGACTTATGTGCTTGGTAGAATACATCTTGCTATTTACGAGGAAAACATGTGCATATGAGTGATATGAGTGGTGCTCACCGGAACTGGTTCTTGATGAAATGCGCTGTGATGTTGTTCATGATGGCTTTGTAGATACGGTCGTGCTGGTGGTACTTCTCGGTGGAGATATGGTCGTGGATGCTGAGCAGGCGGCTCATGCTGTCCGTCACGACGGGTTTCTCACTCAGTTTGAACAGGTACCAGAGCATGAAGGTGGTCGCCACGGCGGCAAAAAGCACCCAGCAGATGACCCACTTGAGCAGTAGCCGCTCGGCGGGAGTGCGCGCGTACTGCTTGCGCTGCTGTATAGCGGCCTGGCGCACCTTTTCCGCCAGATTCGGCGACGCGGGGCCACCCGGCGACATCATGCCCATCGGTGACATGCTGCCGCGCCTCTGAAGGGCCATCGGCTGCCCTGCACAAAACAACGCACTCTAGATGCGCTTCGTTTCAGCCTCACTCAGCAGGGAATGGAGCACAGCACAGTAAACGACACTCCGAGTTGGGACCGTGGGGCCGGGCAGTTCATCTCTCTGGGAAATCCATTCGTTCTCTGTTAATTTTTTGTATGTCCATTTCAAATTTGGCTTCTCAGCTTACTTACCTGTCACGCGGGAGAACATAAATGCCATTTTTTTTTGCTAAATGATGAATGAATAGGCTCAACAGTGGTCGAACAATGTACATCTCAGGATACAGAGCCTGAAAGTCTGAGACATTCCTTGTTCGCGCAAGTTCCCTCGTCAAAACGTTGGCTAACCTTATTCGACCGCTGCTGATCATTTCATTCCCGTCTTGCTCTGAACTTCTGTTTTTTTTTTCGAACGAAAAGCGTCGTATGAATAAACAATTCTCGGAACAGCACCAAAATTCGGGACGTGAAGGAGCAAAAACCAAGTGACTGCGCTGTCACTTGTCTTTTGATTTTTACGAGAATGAACCAACACCAACTCACTCAACTTTCAATGCGATTGAATGAGAAAATGCGTCAGTAGTACGGATTAGTTCAAGTATACTTTGAGTAACTCGCTTACCAAGGTGTCGAATCAACCCCGAGCTTAACCTAAAGCCGAACCCGAAATGGAATTTTCGAAAGAACTCAACACTAACCGATATGTTTGGAATATGTGTGAACCAAAAACTAATCCGAAGCGAAAAAATAATAAATAATAAATAACGGTCATAACGGCCATAATGACGTTGCAGTCCATCAGTCGAGCATGACTGCGAGAGAAAGCACACTCAGCAGCCGCACAACAGCTGCTTATAAACACTCTGTCCTCCCTAGATCCCTAGGTGAGGGAAAAACGGCAGTTCACCGCCAATTCGTAGCGTCCAGTCGACCCGCTTTTTAGGGGGAGGGTTACACACTCTTCCACACAGGTTTCACTGACCACGCCGAGGTGAGTGGGTTCTAGGAGACACGGGGCTTGGCCCGGGTAGGGGCCTCTTCATCCCAGTGTTTGCTCCGCAGACAATGGCCACCACGGCCGTCCATGACTTCTAAGCCCCGTGAGACGGGCGCGCAAAATGTCTTCCAGGGGCTCCCCTGCTTCAAACAGCGGCCACGGCTAATCCACGAACAATGCTTGGTCCGCCGACCGCGTTTAGTCATAGCGGCGCCGAGGGGGTGTTGACGCGGCACATCGTCTTCCCTACGAAACAAGTCACCGCGGCAGGTGGTGAAGGCTTCCATGGTCGCTTCGGGGAAGCTCGACACGCTCGCAGCTGCAGTTGGCTGAGAAAACTTTGCATGTCGGCACATCTGCAGGCCGTTCCTAACAGCACCTAGGCCATAACGCTTCCAGTTCCCAATTAAAGTCATGCCAAAAGGGTTCCGCGGCCGAAACACTTTTGGAGGGTCTTCGAAGAATCGCCATTCGCGTTGCAACTTTATGATTTGGTTAACTCAGGTAGTTCGAACATCAGCCGTAAAGAGAGAGAGAGAGAAAGAGCAAACGATCAAAGCACGCGCATATAAGGAAGCCATGCACAGCACAAAAATGATGCGCTCGCGGAGCGAACGCGGCACGTCAACTAGCATGAATAAAAATGATTGCTTCATACTTTCTACAATCATTACACTGCTGTCGCTCTTCGACTGAGGTCCGCCGCCGATTCTATCCTTGATTTTAAATAAAATGTGGACGTAAATAACCTACGCGAGAGAATGTCGCTGTCCCGAAAAGCCACTCACTAGTGTTGCAAGCGGTGTGGAGCGAACCACCATGGGTATTGTGCGCGATAACTTCCATTTTCCTCGACAGCAGCTCCAATGCAACATTTGGAAGAAATATTGAACCCGGAAAAAGATACTTTGCGGCACATGTCTGCTCGGCTTCAAGACATCCATCGCCGTCGCTCAGCCATGTTAGCGCAGTCGAATCTCGATACAATCACGATTGAACAGAATTTCGGGCTGATACGAATTTTGAAAATGTCTCGGCCCGAATGCATTAAGTATAATAAAGAATGTTTCAGGATGACTCCAACGCTCTCCCGAGCCGCGGTGGATGATGCGAATATTTGCGCCATCTTATACGGCCTCTCACATTCGTCGTATAGTACGGCCGGCCGTACTATACGACGTTCAAGTTGTGAAGTCGGCTTATGAAATAGTGGACTTTCATGATCCTGCCGCAGACCTGCGCACTTGAAGAATGTTCACATCACTGGCGGTGTGAAGTGAGCACTGGCAAGGTATAGATGAAAGAATGAGCGTGCAGCTTCAGGCATTCCAGAAATGTCTCCTCGACAACACTGATAAAAGAGCGGTCCAGAAAACCATCAGTGACTTCTTTAACCGAAAGTTGCCTTTATAACTAAACGAGAACGCCTAACCTTCACTTTGATGCTGCTGCTGTCGTTTATTATTAATCATACGAATTTCGGTTATGAATATTTGAGGTCTCGAGAAATTTGCATCATCGAAGTTATATTATACCTGTACTGGGGTGTTAAGCAGGAAGGCCCGAGTTTGGAAAAGTTCGGAATCTCCGCGAGGTCTGATGACGCCCTCCGATGAAAGAGCTAATGGTATCGAGACAAAATTGAACCCTCGGCAAGCAAGTTTCACTGGCTTGTCTAGATTCGCTCTTCGGTTATCGTCACTCGGGCGTTACCTCATGGGAGGCCGAAAAAGGTGAGTAACGTGGTAAAACCGTCGGTGCCTTCTTTCACTTGTTTATTGTTCCACCCAGTGAGTTACTTGTGTAGATAAGTTATAGAAAAAATGTTATCTTTAAACGTACTTGAAAGAAAGGGTTGGCGTGAGTGCGCGCCGGATCTGCACTGTTCGCATTCGACGGTGGACGGACGGATAATGTCCGAAAGTGGAGACACGCCCGTCAGGCGCCCCAGAAAGGCCTAGTAAGAGACTCGCGCCGAGTGCGTAGATAGACAGCGGGACAGTCACGGCATTGCGATATTGCGTTGATAATAAGCGGCGCTGGCGTGTAACATTGCTCAGTCCTCTGTGTTCGAAACGAGGAAGCGGAGTGCGCAGGGTGCAGTCGTGTTGACATGCGTGGCTTTATCTCGCCATTTTACTGCCTGCTGCTTTCGCGTGTTTAGCGCTATCTTTGTTCACTGACTGAAAACGTAAAGCGCACGACCAGACGAGGACGGTGAAAGCAGACGGGAGACACAAGAGCGCTAACTTGCTGCCGTCGAGCAAACTCAGGCGAGCGAGAAACTCGGGGCATCCTACGTTGTACCCCTGATTTCCTTTTAATTTCTTCCTTCTTTGTTCAAACGAGTTGAATATGTTCCATAGTCTATCGGATTATTAGTTCGACGTAACTGATTTCAAACTTCCAAGTGTTCTTAGATAAATATTTGAAACCAACGTGGATGCTGCAAAACTTCGCTACATTGGTGAAAGGGATGTGGAAAACAAAATAACGCAGGAATATTTAATCCCGCAATGAATGTTTCTTCTGAACGACATTTGACGCATTAAATGGCCCGATCTTCAGGTTCATTGCCCTTGCTTTACACTCCCCATGCTCATGTAAAAGCAAACACAGCCAAAATTCAGCCATATATATAACGAAACACGGATGCTTGAATTGCTGATTGAGAAACTGACAACAAAAAAGTCGCAATTTCACCCGAAAGGCGAAGGATCGATTGCGATAGCAAATTAGAAGACAGCTATTCGAAGTAAGGATAGTAGCTTTATCGGCTGTATAAACTTGTAAACATTCGTTTACTAACTAAATTAACAAGCACGCGCGCACAAGCAAACATCGACACATTTCCCTCGATGACTGCGAAAACTCCTTGTCAAAATGCTGTAGTGAGGAAGCACGGCAGCAGCAGCGAGCGAATTTACCTTAGTGCTGCCTCTCACTTCAACGCGAACTAAGCGGCGAAAACACAGCGCACACGAAGCTATCAGCACTCGGCGCTATACTCGCGGACCACTTTTTTTTTTTTGGCTATGAAGCGAAGGCTACGGAAACTAAGCGCGCCTCTTTCTCCGCTGCTGGAAGTAGTCCGCGGTTTTGCTCCCGGTTCCTTACGTGGGATATATAAAACAATACTTTTTTTGTTTTTTTAAGCACTTAGTTTGAAACGATACGTAACACTCACCAGTCAGGTATTTGTATTTTATTGTATTTTTAGTTTGCTCTTTCGAGTTTTCGCCCACCCGAGACCATCGCACGTTTTGCACATTAATCAAACGCAAAATTACGCTTTTGTCTTCTGGTGAGTGTTCGTCGCTTGCTGTCCCGCCAATCAACACCTCTGAGAGGCTGTCGACCAACTTTAGCAACAAGACTATTGAAGCGCGTGCGCGTGCACACACACACACACACACACACACACACACACACACACACACACACACACACACACACACACACACACACACACACACACGCACGCACGCACGCACGCACGCACGCGCGCGCGCGCGAAGTTTTTTCAGCGTCTGCGCGGAAAGCAAGCGAACCCATCGAACCCATCTGGAAATCGCAACCATCGGCATGTACAAACGAGTGGGCGAGCTGACTTGCTCCGGCTCTATACCGACGCCATACGGCTGCTTCGGAGCTCCGATGCAGGCTGCGATGCTCGCTGTTCAGAACTTGGTACATATCGGAAGTGAATAAGCATTGATTCACGCCGAGTTAATTGTATCTGCCTTCACTAAAGAGGTTGTGCGAGGTCGCCAAAACCGAAACCGTGGCCGAGCGCGCCCGGACTACATTGCGTACGAATACAGTCATGTGCATAAGCTTCGCCCCTGTAGCTTTCGCTTCATATGCCAAGAAAAGTACGCGAGTAAAGCTCTGCCCTCATCGCAGATCGCTTTGAAGATAGGGCCTGCGCAGCCGCGCCATACGCAGTAGCCACCGGAGTAGAACGCCCCGCCCCCCTCCCTCCCCTCCCTCCCCTCCAGCAGGTGCCTGGCGCGTGACGGGAGACAGCGCGCTTCCTCCCCACTTTCCACCCTTGCGCGCGCGATCACCCTCGCGCGCTTTCACTCGCACATATTGGCCTCGAGCTCCACCACTGGAAAAGCTGGCGCCACCGTCGGCGTGACGTGCTAGGAGGGATCACGTGGACATCGCGGCCGCGTCGGCTGCTTCGGAAGCGCCGAAGCGAGCTGAAAACGAGTTTAAATTCCCTCGTACGCTGCGGTCCTCATTTAGTGGTGAAATTTTCCCGCTTCGAGTGTCTCCTTTACAACGCTTGAAAGCACTACAATAGGTAGTGGCTACCACTGAAGGCGCGCAACATGGTAGGCTACTGCTCGGTGCCGCAGTGCCGGACGCACGTAACGGAGACCGGTGTCAGCCTTATTCACACGTAGCCGCAGGACAAGAAGCTGCGTGAAGCTTGGCTCGCGAAATATAAAACTGGCAAACAGTCATCGGCTACAACTCGGGTATGCAGCAAGCACAGACGGAGGAAGATTTCTGCTACGGCGCCCGGTCTGCGATGTTCTGAAAACGCGCACTGGGACGCTCGCCCGAGTCCGCTGCCCGACTAATGTCATGACGGTTTGGTCTATGAACTTGTCGATGATATAGATACTGGCAAGTTCAGTGGAGTGGAAAGGCAGTGGTAGGAAGCACATTAAAAAAAAGCATGGCATATGGTCATGTTTGTGCTATGAATTAATGCACTGGATTACAAAAAAGGAGCAGCGGGAAATTGTACGCTGGGAACACCGATAAACATACAGTGCGACGCAACTCAAGAAATAATATTGAAAGGTCAAAGAATTTAGAAGAAAAAAAAATGATTGAATCGTCGCGACGGCACATCACAGTCCCCGTAGTCGTCGAAGTCTCTACAATGAAATTATTTTTGAACAGCTCTGATAGCACCCACGCAACAATGGTTGCTTGTATACTGTCAAATGCTCATATTCTGCGGCCTAAAGCTCATGGCGCGGTGCGAAAACGCGCGCGCGGAGTAAGCGAAACAGTGCGCGGACAAGCATGCAGACGCGCAGTCGGTCGCTGCGAATCTGCGCGATCGCTGCATTGAGGCTAGGTTCTATTACGCTCCATTTAGTAATACATACAGTATAAGAACATATTTAACATAGTTTGCTCACAGCGTTTACCTACCTTTCACGCAAGAAGCCGGTTCGGGAGACTCCATTGCGGCGACCGCGCGCAGTGGCGTTCACTATATGTATTCGATAAAGAGATAGCGTCTGTAAAGGATTGTGTGCTTTCAGTTTGCCCAAAATTATTATTTAGACAGTAAAAAACTTCTCTCGTTTCGAAAGTACTTACAGAAATGTCCGGTAGAGCTCACGCGCGGCGTTTTCAGTGGGCGCTGACAGCAAAACCTATGAGGAGCGCGCCGCATGATCCCTCATACTACGCCAGCGAGGCGCTTCCGATAGATGGCGACTCCGTAGCTCCTCGCCGCCAATAGCATGCGGCGCGCGACGACGCTGTTATCGCCCTTGAATTTTATACGGAACATGACGGCGACGGCGAAGACAGAAATGTGCCTGGAGTTTCTATGTAATTGCTATCGCAATAAAATGAAACAGAATAAAGTAATAGGAATTCATTGTAGCATGTGGTAGTATGGTCGCAAATTAGCGTTACCTTTGCGTGTCATCTGTTTATAAATAAAGGAACTAAATAGCTTTTAGCAGCACCGTATTACGGAATAAGAAAGTCAATAGACAATAAGCCTTTAAATTTACATTTGCGCTATTTTCGGGTGCGTTTCGATTTTTGGGAAGAGCCAAAAGTCGCATGGGGCTATGTTCGGAGAGTGAGGAGCCTGACGGATCACCAAACTAATGAGCGTTGCCAAAAAAGATGGGATCACATAAGCTGCGCATGAGCAGGGGCGTTATCTAGGTGTAATTACCAGGTTTTCGAATTGTTCCTAGACACGAACACCGCAGACACATGCTGCATACCCAAATCGTGTTTAAATTTGAATTCACAGCATCCTTGTTACTACTAGCAGAGAAATTTCTCACGGTTGACCAACGGTCTCCCATTACCGAGCTTCACACTTCATAAGCAATGGCGTCATTATGACTTATTGATTACCTCCCAAGGCTCACTTTACAAGCATGTTTGGCCTTCCCTGAGGCGGCTCGACCCTATTTCTGCTTCATGCGAATCATGTCCATAGTGCGTCATCACCAAACGCTTTGAATCTTCCGAATTTATTCTACTTGATTATCACGAAGCTTTGCACACATATGTGCTATATCTTTGTCCAATTCGCTCGGTCATTTTCGCTCGCTTAAAATCGCGTCGATATGAGACGACAGCACTCAACCACTCAACACAACTGCTCCGGCCTGCACAACAGATGCAAGCGAAGGTCACGCCACCTAGAGGCTGAACACATCACAAGCTTTCTTGCACCGTGCCTTCCTCTCCATGTCGCACAGTGCGGCCAACCTGCACTCTGCAGTTTTCTTTAAAATAAACAGAGTCGGATGCTTTTCACACAGGTCTTGCGCGTGACGATCGAGCGCCTGCTAGAACAGCAGTATGTTCACCTTGTGCTGATTGAGCACGCAATTAGTACATAACTGGCTTTCTTGTAAGTAGAACTGATAGTCGGGCGAGTTAGTAAGGATTCATTTCTTCCCTTCTTGTATTTTAACTTGTTTAACCACGTGTGGGGTACATATTTTCCTGCGAATAAACGTGAGTAGAGAGTCGGTGCTTGTGTTTTTAGTGTCATTTCGTGTTCGCGTCTTTCTGTGTCGCCGTTTCAAAGAAATGCACGTTCTTGCATTTTGCAGAATATTCAAGGTTCATAGTCATAAAGCACAGCAGTGCGCAACGTCATGCGGTGGCAAATAGTGATAGCGAACATGTTAGCTAAGGCGCCTTAAGTAACGACAGTTCTTATGAGCAAATATGTTTGTGAACTCGGTTCCGTACTCTACCCAACCTGTCGTTTTTATAGGCATTTCATCTCGGTTGCACTTGCGGTTGCAGTTTGTAAACTGATACGGTTTTTAGATGTCATGTATTTTATGTATTTTCCATGTACTCCACCCTTACTCAATGCCTCACTTTGAGGCCTGTAAGGTATATTTAGAAAAATAAATAAATAAATAAATAAATAAATAAATAAATAAATAAATAAATAAATAAATAAATGCTGTCACTAGAATGCTCTGAAATGCAAATACATGAATCTATAAATCTTCACTGAACTAGTAGTCCTGACTGCCTGTATTTCAGGTTCAACGGCTCTGCAAGTAAACGCACAAACAGCTTGGTATCATAAAGCGCGCTCAGCGGGAACTTAATAGCGTCCGACTTTTAACAGCATCAATGTACTTTGCGTACTGGGAAGACTTCGTGAACTAAAATGCTTGAGGCACGTCACCCCTTTTTCGGCAGATGACCCTATATAGTCATTTGTTTTCAAACGATACGTGTGACAGTGTTTCTTGAATCGCGAACGCTACAATGCGGCATTTCTTTAAGCATTGGAGTGAGCCAGACTCTCAAAAGGGCGACGAGAGGGACTATAGTTGGTGGCTGTTGATACGTCTTTTTTTTTTGTTCTTGCGCTATGCACAACACGTAGATAGGAAACAGAGGGATAAACGAATGGTTCGGGCATTCGCTCACGAACAATCGACATGCTATCTGCTTGAGCCAAGCAACCGTGTGACCATCCTTTGAGTGTGGAGCTCCGGCGCAGCTGAGTGCTGCTCGGCGAGTTATAGGTCACGTAGGAGTCGAACTTGTGAAGTGACGTTGCGGCGGATCCAAACTGAAACCGGCGGCTGTTGGCGCAGTAGCCGGCTGGAGCCGTCCCAGACGGCTCGCATTAGGCGCTGCACAGCGCGCACTGTCTGCCATTGAGCAGACGTTGTACGACAACACGCACAACCTTCGAGTCGTGGAGGCCGCAAGAAAGAGGATATATTACTGTCGCCTGCACCACACATAATTGCTGCAGGGCACTCTACTATACTATTCGAACACTGAAGCGCCTTGGCTGCGAATACATCTAGTTTTTTTTTTCACTTTTTTTTTACGCAAACATGACCCGTAAACTGTCTTCGAGAGCGCGAACATAGCGTACTCATCGCCTTAATGCATTTTACCCACTGCCCGAACAGAATTCCGACCAAGCATATATGAACATGCAAGTGCTCGACAACGGCAGCCATGGTGATGCCATCTGGCCGACCGATTGCTCTTGCCACGGGCGCGGGTGAAACGAGCGAGAAAGCGATGAGATTCTTCCATCCGAAGGCACCCGGCTCGAGTGGAAGCACTCACCATAACCGCCGACGGGTACAGGCGTGCGGTACATCCTGGTTGTGACCGCTCGCGGAAAGGCCACCGCTCCAAGAACGATGGCTGAGCCGCTTTTCTTCTTCCTCCCTCAGCGGCTCGCCCAACTAGGCGATTTTTTCTCTTCTTCCGTACACCGACTAATGCGGTCAAGCTGACTCAACCAAACATTTAGGTTAATACTGTTTCTCCGGTTCTCATTATTCGGTTTAATATATCCCCTCTTTAGTTCTGAATTTGCCCGAGGGCATCCACAGCGGCGTTCTATCACTGGCCTTTTAGCCCTGTATTTTAAGCTCCGCGGTCTAATATTGATGTGCATCTGTGATGACCGATGGTTCCGCTGCTGTCACCGGTGATTTGGGCGTAGGTTTTGGTTTGGCTGCTGCCAGCACTTTCAACCAAAGAAGGGTTGCGCTCGGCCTCTCATACATGAACGCGGCGAGCTTCATCCAGCAACGGCCACCTGGTCACACATACGTTGGAAAACATCAAGGACTCTGGCGTGGCCGGGCTGCGGCTGTGAAAAACCTCACGCGTTCTTTTTTATATAATACATATTGTTATTATGTAATATATATATATATATATATATATATATATATATATATATCGCGAAATGCGAATGTTGTGGGTTCGGTTCCCACCTGCGGCAAGTTGTTTTTTCATTCACTTTAATTTCCATTAATTCTTCGTTTCTTTATTTCATTTATTAAGCACAAGTAATTTTCCCTATGTTGTCCTTGGTGTCAATGTTTGTTGGCTTCTTATGATATGACTAATAAAATCGGGACCCTCGGTTAACCCCCTTTCTTCTCGTTTATTACATAACGAGGGTCTCGAATCCGGCTACATTGATGCCTTCAGGTAGCATATATGGGTTTATTGACCAGTTGCTTTCACCTAAAAAGATCACGTTCTCGTGACGCCTGCGGCAAAAAGGACGTTCCACGTCCGCCGCCAAGGTCTGTGTGTGGTGGCGCTGGCTAACACTCCCAGGGTTCTACTAGGACAGATAAATACCCAAGAAAGTGGATGGGAAAACAGCGCCGCGGTAGCTCAACTGGTAGAGCATCGCACGCGAAATGCGAAGGTTGTGGGTTCGGTCCCCACCTGCGGCAAGTTGTTTTTTCATTCACTTTAATTTCCATTAATTCTTCGTTTCTTTATTTCATTTACTAAGCACAAGTAATTTTCCCTATGTTGTCCTTGGTGTCAATGTTTGTTGGCTTCTTATGATATGACAATATATATATATATATATATATATATATATATATATATATATATATATATATATATATATATATATATGCAGATAGCGCAGTTTTACTGCCTGATTGAGTTAGATTTTACGCAAGGAGGCATGAGAAATAAAAGTAGCTATTAGACAGTGATTAAGTTTCCCTGTAATTGAGGTGTTAACTATGGTCGCTTTAGAGCATACACTGCGATTGACGAACTGAAGTCGGCAAATTCTCAAAGCGCGTCAATTTCGAACGAATTTTAAAACTGGCATCAGTTTTGATAGCCACTATTTAATAACACTTTGCAAAAATTTAGCAACACGTGTAAAAACTAGTACCAGTGGCCGCCCGGTGACTCAGTGGCTATGGCGTTGACCTGCTGAACGCAACGTCGCTCATTCGATTCTAGGCCACGACATCCGCATTTCGATGGGGGCGGAGTGCAAAAACGTGCATTGGGTGCATACGTTGACAGAGCCGCAGGTGGTCAAAGTTGATCCGGAGTCCTCCACTAAGGCGCCCCGCATAACCCCCTGTGCAGTTGCAGGACTGGCACCAGCCTCAGAATTACTTCCAGTAGATGCGCCATGCGAACTCCCCGGATCACCAATTCGTAAATTGCAAAATGTGCTCTAAAGTGATTGGTTAAGGTTAACTGGTACAGTTTTGTTAATTATTTAATTATGGATTTCAATTTGTCGTCCTAGTAATGTCCGCCTCTTTGAGTAAACGAGGTCAAGAAGTATTAGCCCCGAGAACGAACTACAGGGGCGCTGTGAGCGCCGCTCGCGTGACGTCAGGGCACGGACTCGCGCCTGTCGTCTGCTACAGTTCGGGCGGTGTCCGGGCGCTTTCTGCGGTGTTATTGTATGTTCGCCGTCGTTCTTTCTGCTTGTATACTTGCGGCGGTCGTTTCAAATATATTTTTACGACGTCTTCATTCGTGAAAATGTATTGAAAAAGCTCATTTCTTAGACGACAATGCAGCTGTCAAAGACAACGCTAAAGTGCCGGCCGAAGGAGCGCAGACCAGCCCATTGCAGGTTTTTCATGCGCGGATCGACAACCGGAAAAATGTAGCATATAAGAATCCAGTTATGATAACATGCCTGCTATGGTGCAACAAGTATGTCACAAACGCTGGCTATATATGACTTCTACAACAGTTACTTTGATTTTAATCCGCTAAAACAGGTTTGCTTACGACGAGTGGTTCATGGTATAATATCGAATTTTTACATGTCTTCAGAGAAACGCTCGGCAGTAACACGAGGACTTAACACTGCAGTTTATATTCTACAAGCACCACTTGCTTCTTTATCTGCTTCTCAAAATTAGGCGGTTCTTCACGTGTTTATTTTAAGTGGCGGTAATTTGAAGTAAAGCTAAAGAAAGCTTACAGCTATTTGCAGAGTACGAAAAGGAATGTACCAATATATATTCCCTTTTGCGTTCAACTCGATCACTTGAGAAATTTACTGGTGTTTCTTGCTTGAGGAATATACATGACGAATCTGTTTGGCGAACTGACACAGGCTGCTCGGCCCAAATGTTTTAGTGAGATGCCTTTTGGACCGTATGGTTGCAGCCAGACAGAAGTCGAAGCGTCAATCATGCGTAGTATGGGACATATTGAATATATCATAATTCCCCGGTGGAGGGTCAAAAATCAAGTGAAATATGTAAGGCTTGTGGTGTTGTTTTTATGAAGGTTTGCGAGGTTCTCTTTTATGTACCGACGAAGCAAATAGTTCTCCGTTTGTACAATTAAAGAACGCTGGACCGAGACACGGTGAGGCAGAAGGTGCTTGAATTTTACTTTTCGATGCAATCTAAGCTGCGCTGTGGTACCTCGAGAATACTTTAGGCATTCAAATTGGCGCTGTAAAAACTGCTTTATGGTTTCAATTCGAAGTTGTAGTGAACTGATGGGTTTCGCGAACAATGGGTGCCTCGCCATACCGACAGTCGGGTGCTACCGTTGTGTGAGGGGTGCGCCATACTGTCGATAAAGGCTACTGAGGGCCACCATGAAGCATTTCATCGCTTGCAATTGACTGGCTCTCGATCTTAACCACGATACGTTTCTCTCAAGTGATTGCTACTATGGTATTTGTGAATTAACTATGTAAATACTCTACATGACGCGCCGTCGTGTTAGCAGTCATGAGCAATTCGTTTTTTGGAGGCCTGTTTCAAAGATGGGTGAAAATAGCAGCAAACTTTTTCATAAGACATAGTCAAGTATGGTCATTTAATAATGCGTAAAAGAAAGAGATATGCGCGCATTATTGCGCGCCTATCTCTTTCTTTTACGCATTAGTAAATGGCCATACTTGACTAGAACGACTCACCAGAGTAATAAGAATCATGATGACAGCTTCGCTGGGCAGTGTCTTCCTAACACGGATAACATGTTGACGTCAATTACAACGATTTTTCTCCCCTGTAAAATGCAATGTCTCTCATAGCTAAATACTAAGGGAGTGTTAAGTGTTTAGCGAAGCATCATACACTACTTCGCGTGTTGAATTTGCAGACATTCTTTTTACGCAAAATTTATGGACAGACACGGCGCATATATGTATATTGCAAAACAAGTAGAGCCCTTCAACGCCGCATAGCTTGCGATATCGAAGCCGCAAATTTTCTAGACTCACACGCTTTTGAAGAAGGAACGTCATTGAGGCATGGAAGCAGAAAGAAACCGACATATCCTTCAATACGTACGGGCATACCCCAAGCGTATACACGAAGGGAACGAGCGCGCGCGGCAGCCGAGCGAGCCGCAGCGAGCCGCAGCGAGCGCCGTCCTGGCCGTGACGTCACTCGCGAGAGGGCGCCACTCCAAATTCTCGCCGCTAATAGAATTGTGCGCCGCGTGGTAATTTTTAAAAATTTCGGGACAGAAAGAAAACTACATTTGAAACTCCCTACTCGGACTTGCCAGATAGTGCGTAAGCATTCTTTCCAGTCGCTCATCTGTAGCCCATCGGTTCATATACCGGGTGTCCCAGTTAACCTGGACCAAGATTTAAAAAAACAACCAAGAGCTCTCTAGAGAAATCGCACCTGCTGCATAGTAGCCGTAGTCGCGTGTACTTACAGCCAGTATCTTTCCATCATGGATTATTAATTAATTAATTGATTTTTATTAGTGACCTTCTTAATTATTGCTTGAATCGCAAACATATCAATCACAATGTTGTAGGGCAAATAGCCTACCTCAAATAGCCTGCGAATCAAGCATTTGTTTCGTGCTCAGCTTTGCCACGTTGGTTTTTCCGAGAAAAAAACAAAAGCACGGGAAACATCCAAAATACGAAATAGATAAGCGCTCGCCCGCCGCTACTCCGGCGCTCGAGCGAATAGCCACGGATACACGGCTTTACTAGCGGCGGCAGCTGGATACAGGGCTTCATGCTATGTGATGGTCACGGCATCATGGGAACACGCCCCTGACGCACTGACAAGCGTAGGGGTGCCGTAGGGGGGAGATTTCGAAGCCGGGAAGCCGTGACGGCGCACTTGAGACTAATTTTGCACACTCATCTTGTTCTGTATAGATAGGCGCGCTCGGGATGTATGTTCCTTTTGTTCCCTTTAGCAATAGAAACAAACCTTGGACAGGCTATGTCCGTCTAATGCGTTTTGGAGGATCTACACGGCGAGCACATGCTGTTGTCGAGTACGTAAATAATTTTCGCTTGACGTGTCAGTGCGCAGATAATAACGGCACATCTCAACGATACCACGCCAGTGACCTGCTCTTCAAGAAGGCAGTCATGCCCTTCACGAATTATCAGAAGGCTAAATGATCCTGGCTCTGGGGGCGGCGCACGGCGACAAGAGGAAGACAGCCAAGCTATTCCGAATGTGGCATTGTAAAGGACGCCCTCAACAATACTTAGAACGTACGAAGGCCTTTGCGAGACGGGTAGCTTCACAAGAGAGCGACACATGACTGCGACACAGGACTGCGACGGTAATTCAAGAAGCGGAAACAGACGTGTTGGCATTCTTTGCTGTTAACCCTTACGGTAGTGTGCGCTACGCCAGTGCGGAGGCCGGAACTTCAGGGTCAAGAGTGTGCAGGAGTTTAAAGAAAGGTCGTATGCACCCGTACCATGTACATCTTCATCAAAAACTTAAGACCGACATTTTGAAAACAGACTTGACTTTGCCAATTGGATTTTCACGAAATGTAAAGAAGAACCAGGCTTTCTCATTCGCGTGCTTTGGACGGATGAGGCTAATTTCTCCAGAAACGCACAAGTTAATCTTCACAATGCGCACTACTGGAGTGATAGGAATTCCCACTGGCTGGCACAAACACGACACCAATACAGTGGTCGCTTAATGTGTGGTGCGGTATTTTTGATGCCATCATTATCAGACCCATCTTTTTTGACAACACACTAACGACGCAACGCTACGTCAACGACATCCTCGAGGGCCCGTGAACGACGTCTGTTGCAACGTTCCACTATAGTGGACCTTCGGAACACCTGGTTTCAACATGATGATGCTCCTGCGCATAGTATAGTAGTCAGTCTCGAGCGTGGCTCGACAAGCTTTTTCCTGGACAGTGCATTGGCCGGCACGGACCTACCCTGGCGTGCAAGGTCGCCGGACGTGACACCGCTGGACTTCTTCTTGTGGGGTTACATGAAAGATCGCGTGCATAGCATCGAAACTACCACACCGGACGCCCTAAAGGCAGAAATAAGCAGTCTGCCGCGAAATTCCAACGCCGTTGGTCAAAGCTGCAACAGCACAAGTGCTGGAAAGAAGCAAGTACTGCTCCAGACGGTGATCTATTTGAGCGAGTGCGATAAGTGGCAGTGTAAAATAACCCCTCGAAACTGGTGTAAAACGTGACTTTAAATCACCTTGATGATGTCGCCCTATCCATACATAAAAGAAGCTTGCGACAAAGGTAGAAATAGGTAAAAAACTGCTTTGTTTTGCCTCTTTTCGGAGTTCAAGAGACAGAAAGGGTAAATGGCTAAACCTGTTGCACCTTTGGATGTTTCTTTGTGGGCGACTGAGACGCCTTACGTGCTTTTGGCTAATTTTTTTATTAAGATAAACCCTTTAGTAGCTGTTTTCTGTTCTTTCGAGGGCTGCCTTTTTTTTTCGTGCTTTTTTGAGCACTGTTTCTTTTTTAACATTGTTTGAATTTATTTTGTAGCTTTGTTTCAGTCTCCGCTTTTTGATACCGTCGTCTTTCCTAGGCGAGTCGATTAGGGAATCTGAAGTCTGTCCGGCAGCAAATCACAATCGTCGACTCCATGTCAAGGAAACTAAGGATTGACTACTACAGGAGTATTATTGGTTAGGTTGTTTCCGCGACGCACAGCAATTTGTAAGTACTTGCGACACATTTCAGCGAGTGGGGAAGCCGGGTGAAAAGGCAAAAGCGTCGATGAAGCTACTGCCAGTCATCACTGAGCCCTTTCGCCGTCTCCTGGTAGACACAGTAGACCCACTTCCAGCAACAGCCTCAATATACCGTCATATTTTCACAGCGATTTGCCCCGCTACTAATTTCCCCGAAGCGGTCCCACTTAAAGAACTTAGTTCGATGTATTGGAGGTTGGAATGCGCAACATTTTGACGAGACACACATAAGAGACACACACCACAGAGCGCTACTTGCAACTATCGTTTTATTCCCTTGTCAGTGGAATAAATACAGGAAGATACTCAGGGGGGAGGGCGGTAGCGACAAAAAACAAACAAAAAGAAAAATAGTTTTGACAAATATTGCCATCTACCAATGCCAAGCCGGCTTTGTCATGTGATCGTTTTTGCTGCACTCGACATCACAAAAAAAAAAAAAAACCCGGATACGAAATTTCCGATTAGCGCTTGAGGAAATCTAATTCCTTTGCACTAAGGGATACTGAAGGCGTGCTCACGCACGTACTACCCAAAAGCGCAATCTCAGCAGCTTCGATTATCTCCCGCGTTATTTGGCTGCCATCTTTGCTCACAATATTATTTTTTCGTATAATTCGTTTTTCGTTTTTTCGTAAATTTCGTATCCGGGGTTTTTTTTGTGATGTCGAGTGCAGCAAAAACGATCACATGACAAAGCCGGCTTGGCATTGGTAGATGGCAATATTTGTCAAAACTATTTTTCTTTTTGTTTGTTTTTTGTCGCTACCGCCCTCCCCCCTGAGTATCTTCCTGTATTTATTCCACTGACAAGGGAATAAAACGATAGTTGCAAGTAGCGCTCTGTGGTGTGTGTCTCTTCTGTGTGTCTCGTCAAAATGTTGCGCATTCCAACCTCCAATATGCTATACCAACACGCCCAGTCGTCAACCTTGGTTAGTTCGGTGGTAATAGTTAATGCGCTCCTCTCGATAGTCGCGCGTGTTGGTTTTCCCGCCGAATTACAGTCCGACGAAGGCACCGTGTTTACTAGTGCCCTAACCACGACCTTTCTATAACGATGTCGGGTAAGGCTCATTCATAGCTCAGTGTAACATCCGCAGTCCAATTCTGTAGAGCAGCTACACTCTATTAAGCACACGTTAAGGGCATTATATGCTTCGACGGGAAGACAGACTGGAAGCTGTGCTTGCCTGCTACCATGTTTGCAAAAGGATAGAAAGTTGGGCGAGTTGGTACGGTCCATGGATGTACGAGTTGCTACAAGCCAAGATCATGTTACCATGTTTGCGTTCAGGACTGTGCTGCAAGAAGCAACCGGTTTTTCGCCAGCAGAGCTCTTACGGCCGCTAGCTGCGTATGCTCCGCGAATCATGGGAAGGACGCGGGGAAGACCCAGTTGGGGTCGAGTACGTACTTAAGCTACTAGAACGCTTGAGGAAGGCGCAAAAGGTGTCAGAAGCGGCATAGCTAAAGCCCAGCATCGGCCCAAGGTGTATTACGAACGGACACCCCGGACCTGTCAAATTGAAGTGGGCACTATAATAATTCGGCGACCATCGCAGAAAAACAAGCTCGAGATGCAGTGGCAAGGTCCCGAAAACGTGGTTCCGATGATGACACGAACTACGTTATAAGCCTGTCTGGAAAGCCGAAGATACAGCAGGTCTATCTCTGTAATCTGCTCAAGCCTTACAGGGAACGGGAAGCAGTTATATGCATGATGGTAAACGTTCCTGTAGAGATTCCTGTAGAGCTTCCAGGGCTCGTTTCAGTCACTAACGGAAAGGCTAGGGACCAACTAATATAGGGAAGTAGTCTCTAGCACAGCTGCAGCATGAACAAATGACGGAGTTGCAGGAAATTCTGCAACTATGGTGTTGGGCTGCTGAGCACGAGGTCGCGGGATCAAATCCCAACCATGGCGGCCGCATTCCGATGGAGGCGAAATGCGGAAACACCCGTGTACTTAGATTTAGGTGAACATTAAAGATCCCCAGGTGGTTAAAATTTCCGGAGTCCTCCACTACGGCGTGCCTCGATCATAATCAGAAAGTGGTTTTGGCACGTAAAACCCCATAATTTTTAAATTCTGCAAGTGTTTCAGGACTTATCTTTAGATAGACCAGGAAGGACAGCGGTTCTTATACACACGACATCGAGCTCACTTCTTAGGAGCCAGCACTTTCAAAGGCTTATCGAGTGTGAACGCGCCAACGTCAGGTTGTGGATGCGGAGGTGGAAAAAATGATGACTCTAGGTGTGATCTAGCGTTGCGAGAGCGATTACACCTCGTCTTTGAGCTTAGTTGAGGTGCCGGGCAAGGATCCGCGTCCTTGCGTAGATTACCGCAGGCTAAACGCGATCACTATAAAAAACAGATTTATCCTATACCAAACATCGAAGAGCGCATCGAGAAAGTTAGTAGCGCCCGATTCATTTCTACCCTGGATATAATTCGAAGCTACTGGCAGGTTCCGCTCAAGGAGCGGGCTTGCAGGTATTCCGCCTTCATATCTCCGTTGGGAACGTTCCGCCCTAAGGTCCTACACTTCGGTTTGAGAAATGCGCAGTACTGTATTTTAAGCATATGGACAAAGTGTTGCGAGGACAGGAAGAGTTCACCTTGCCTCACTTAGATGATGTCGCGATATATTCTGCATCCTGGTCGGCTTACATGCAACATCTGATGGCAGTGTTGGGCCGCTTGCGTGAAGGAGGTTTAACGGTCAAGGCACCAAAATGCCAAATGGAGCAAGCGGAAATGGTCTATCTCGCTAACGTAATCAGAGGGACAGCGCCGTCGCCGTCCCTCTGAGATAAAGGTGGCTGCGATACGAAATTTCCCCAAGCATCGCACAAAAACCGATATCCGATCTTTCTTATAAGGGTCGCCGGATATACTATCATCGGCACATCCCTGGGTATTCTGAACTAGCTAGAGCTCTAAGTGATGCTCTTCAAAAAACTGAGCTACAGAGTGTCCTCTGGGACGAAAAAACGGAATCCTCTTTCAACGCCCCGAAGAGCACGCTGGAGTCACCTTTTTTTTTATTGCGATGAAGGCTTGCCCTTAAGGCATAATTCTTGGAGCGTATATGTGTGTTATATGTGTGCTGTGAGGCCTGTGTTGTGTATGAATTTAAGCAGTGTTTTGTGGAATCTGTTGTCATGTATCCAGCGGTCATAGCTGGTTGTCACACTGTAGCGGAGGCCGGCTTGCAGTAGGAGACGCGAGCGTTCCGATTGTAAACCCGTACATGTTTATATTAGGTGGTATGCATCTGATTCCACCACAGGAACGGAGCAGTATGGACACGTAGCACCCAGGGGTAAATGCGACCAGTTCCACCTTGAGACAACAGCCGGTGTAAGGGCCACCCCGGCCCGAAGCCTCCTAAGCACAACTTCCTCCGCCCTAGTAAGGTGAAGGGGGAGGGAGCAGACACACGGTGGGATTAGAGCGCGTGTGTCCTGCCGGAGAACATTTTTACGGGCTCGCAGCGAGTTACGGGGTTGGGGTGGGAGGGGAATAGGTGGAGGATCAGGATTAGGAGGGCAGTGTGCCTGCTGGTCAGCAGCAGTGTTGTGAGGGTTCGCTGAATGGCCTTGAATCCAGTGTACCTTGACGCAAGTAGCTGTCTTACTATTCATAGTGTGTATTCTCTCGCAGATTTCCATCGCCTTATCAACCTTCTTGAGTTCCTGAATAGCCGCTAAAGAATCCGTGAAGATATCTAGTTGCTTGATGGTAGGCAGCTTAGATGTTGCATCTTGCACAGCGTCGTGGATGGCTTGAAGTTCCATTACTAGAGCGCTGGCTTCCGTAGATAAATAGCGCTGGTGGCCACTGATGAATATGCGTAGTACTCAGGAATGATGTCCTTCCGCCGTCTGGGAGAATGGCAGCATCCGTATAGACTTTGCAGGTGTTAACGCATGATGCATCGACGATGTTGTGTTCGTCAATAGTACCTGTTGTATCGCTGCGTCGTAACTTCGTTGGCTTATTAGTTGTGATGCTGGTGAACTCCCAGGGAGGCATTGGATAGGGCTGATTGTCAATCCGAGAGCCGCGGTGAAAATGAGCATGCAACGCAGCGACAGCCGGAATAAGTTGCCTTTTTATTTCACGTGCTTTTTCACGTTGCAAAATTAGCTCTGCAATTGTGTTGAGCTGGGCATGTTCCTGTAAGGTTGGTATCGGAGTGATGCGGGGCAGTGCTGTGATTGTGCGCATAGCATCGCGATTAATCGTCTCCAACTGTGCCAGCTGTGCCAAAGTCAGCCGTTGAAATTGTGCTTGATATAAAATTCGTGGTTGCAAGACTGCACGCACCAACCGTCGAACTACGTCAGTACGAGCTCCAGCTGCTTTTGCTGCAATGCGACGAATAAGGTGAAGTGTTTTTGTCGAACTCTGTCTGGTTTTACGGAGCCAGTGTGCACCACTGCCGGATTGGTGAATATCGAGACCCAATATGCGGACCTCAGAAGCCTCAGGGATTGTCACTGCGCCGAGTCTAAATGTAAAGGGGTGCTGCGTGATTCTTGTGCGTCCTTTCTTGTTGGCCACCACAACATAGCTTGATTTTTGGGCGGAAATGTCCAATCCTGCTTTCCGAGCGTAGTTGTTCAGCACATCAAGGGCTTCTTGAAGCTGTTGAGTTTGTCTAGATATATCTTTATGCACGGACCACAAAGTGACGTCATCCGCATAGGTTAAGAACCTCACATCTGGAATCCGATGTAGTTGCCAGGCTAGAGGTATTAGGGCAACGTTGAAGAGAAGAGGAGCCAGAACCGAACCTTGTGGGACTCCTCTGTTCGATGTGAGTATCCTTCTTGCCTTCCATCTACTCTAATCGCAAATGTGCGATTCTGAAGGAACGAGTAGATGAATCTTATCACCCGCGGTGGAAGTCCCAGGTCGATGAGGTTGGCTATAATGATTTCATGGTCTATATTGTCATAAGCTTTCGTTATGTCTGTTGCTACTACCATGCGCACAGCGTGACTGTGTGGAGAAACCTGTAAAATATCGTCTGATAGCATAGAAAGTCCGTCTTCAGTTCCCAAGTAAGAACGGAATCCAATTTGAGCAGGATGATATTTATCGTGCCGTTCAAGCCACCAGGAAACTCGTGTGGCCAGCATCTTTTCAGCGAGTTTGCAGACAGTTGAGGTTAGTGAAATTGGGCGTACAGACTGCAGGCTATTTGGAGACTTTCCTGGTTTCGGAATCGCGACAACAATTGAATGCTTCCAATCAGGTGGAACGTTTCCAGTTTCCCATACTTTATTAATAGCCTGAAGAAGTGCGTCGAGAGCTGCTCCTTCCATGTTCTTGAAAACCTCATAAGGATCGAATTCCATCGGGACCAGGTGTTGTTCGTTGCTTCGAAGTTTCAATCGCCGCTATTAGTTCGGCCATGCTGAAAGGGATGGATATATCGGATTTGGAGGTTGTGTCAGACTCATCAATTTCGGGGCAGTTTATAGGTGGCGCTTGATCGTATTTCGGGAAAAACGCTCTAGCAGCGTGTTCTGCAAATTGATGCGGCGAACTCTGCATCGCTAACCTCACGCTCGCTGCAGGGTCAGGTTGCTTATGACCGCGTTCCATTGACCGGAACGTACGCCAAAGTGCTCTGTTTCCAATGCCCGATCCTAGATTCTCGCACCACTCATACCATCGTCGTCGAGAAAGTTGCTTTTCGTGCTGACGCTCCTTCGCCGCTATATGGTTAGCACGTGCACGGCTACCTGGTGCATCGGGATTCCTCGACGCATACAATTCTGCCTGACGTCGCTTTGCCCAAAGTTGCAAAAGGGTGAGGTCCGGTTGAGGTTGTTCCTCGTCAACTGTGGTTACAGTGGTGTTCCTCCGTAGCAGTTCTTTCAAAGCAGGAAGAATTTCTGAGGGCTCTGAGGGTACTTTATCAATCGATGATTCCCGAAACTTATCCCAATGCGTGACTGTTACTCGTCGTCGAATTTTCTTTATGCACGTTCTGTGCAAACCAATCATTATTGGCATATGATCACTGCCCCATGTATCTGGTTCCACCCGCCACTGCGGCATTCCAGGACCCAACCACCACGTGAGGTCTGGAGCGTTTGTTCTAGATACTGCGGGTACAGCACAGGTAGCCACAGCATGATGGTTCAGCAGTGTAAAAGTGGCATCGCTCATGATGTTTTTAACTTGGTATCCTCTTCGGGAGTTGTACTTGTACCCCCATTCTGTATGTGGGGCATTGAAGTCTCCACCCACGAGAATAGGAATTCCCGGGTACGAAGACCGGAGATGGGCTATCCACCCCAAGTTCAAACGTGTGCGCTGCGGTCTGGCGTAGAATGACACTAGAATGACAGGAGTCTTCACTGGTCGTGTCAGGACTCCCACAACTTCTTGATTACCACTACACCATGGCTCCAGGTCAATCACTGTGTGAGCAATATGCAATGATATATAAACTGCAGCTTTTGCCGGAGCTGAAGCCATTGTTGTAGCACGTCTATCTCTAATAGATGGGTTATGGTACCCATTAAAATTGGATAGGGAGCATAGCTTATTATGCTCTTGAATAAGCAGTGCCCACACATGTAGCTTATTGTATTGAAGCTTGGTTTTAATTTCCCCTAACTTGGAGTTTAGGCCCCGACAATTCCGCTGTAGAATTCCATCCTGTGACAGCTGCTGCAGAGAATTAGCCATGATGCAGGCAATTCTGAATGAGCAACGTTAGTTGAGCAAGTTGATCTAAAACTGCTGTCCAAACAGCTTGGTTGACCTGTGGTGCCGGACGGGATCCAGGCGTAACGGTGGCATTAGCAGTCGTTGATGCGTCACGTGTCGGTCCTATTTTCTGACGTCACCCGTGCTATGATCGCCGGACTTTACGAAGGGTTTTGTGGTTCAATGCGATGCCAGTGAACGAGCGAGGCATGGGCGAACAGCGTTACCGAGAAAGAGTGCGCATGTCTCGTATGGGCTGTTCAAAAATTGTCTTGCTATCTTGCGGCTCGAGAATCGTCATTGAAACGGATCATTCTCCTCTCTAATGGTTGCATACAACGTCTGCAACGTCTTTTAAAAATGGCCGTCTCCTGCGTTGTATCCTCGCTTTGCGGCAACATTCTTTCGAGATGCGCTATAAAAAGGGGACTCTCAGTGGCAATGCCGATGGCTTAAATCGAAGCCCCTAGATCGAGAACAAGCCTCAAACGTTTCACCGAAACTCGTGTTTTTTTTTCCTGACGTAGGATTGGAAGGGTCTTATTTCAGTTTACGCAGATGGGGGTTGAGTCATGTATTGCGAAGCACATAACAAGTTTGTGAGTGTACTTAGTGCTGCTGCAAGTTCTGTAAAACTGTCATTTTTGAGTGGGAAAGAAGCCTGGTGGAACTCAGCGAGAATTTGTCTCGCGCTTGTTGACTGAGCGGCTGAGTCTCTGTGTAGTTATGACGACGCGTGCTATGAACGAGAAACTGTTGCAGACCATTCTGAGGCATCTAGACTCGGACCGAGAAGTTGAGCGACGTGGGAAAAACGCGCACAGTGTTTCGTGATCAACAGAGCGGTGCGACAACCGACGATGACTACAAGCACCGAGCTGCGTCATCCCTCTGGCCAGCGGATGTCGTCCAATGGGGATCTCCTTCGGCGGCGGGGAAGTCTGTTACAGTTTACTGTGTGCAGCGATGAATGGAATGTGTGCCAAGCGCCTGAGACACTACGTGCATAATCGTCCCGCTCGTCAACATGAAAAGATTTGTCCACCGGGTGTGTGCGACGGGATTACGCACCGGCGCAAATCCTGCTCTCCTTTGTCCTACGTTCACCCCATCTACGCCGAGCAGTGGTTTTTCTCCGAATTCCGCAGTGTGCGCTGACCAGTGTTCTCACCCGTCGTGACCTACGCTCATCACCTCTGCGCCAGGGAGTGGTTTCTCTCCGAATTCCTCTGTGTGGACTGACCAGTGTGTTGACACGACGTGACCTATGTTCAACCTCTTTACACAAGGGCGCGGTTTTTCTCCGTATTCCCCTGTGTGGGCTGACCAGTGTGCTGACAAGGTCCTCTACCAGGGAACAAGAAAGAATGAGGTTGCCCGGATGATGGAGGGTATAAGTAGGCCAACAAGACGCCACAGGTAGATAATCTCCACCCATGCGTGAAGGAGCACGCACGCTATAAGTTTTTGTACTTTTTGTCTTGGAGCGCACCGCTCACTCGTAACGATGTATTAAACTTCTCTTATGTGTTTTTACATCATCTCGTCTTCCCTACCGAACCCTCTCCGATGGTCAATCTGGCTCGAGCTCCAAGCAGTCGCTGTTGAAGGTCGCCGAAACTCCGTCCTCGTACCAACTAGTACGGGGACGGGCTCACTTCAATTAGTAAGTACAAGTAATTTCCCATGTCTTTGTTTGTTGGCTACCTATATATATATATATATATATATATATATATATATATATATATATATATATATATATATATATATATATATATATATCGTATTTACTCGATTCTAAGCACCCCCTTTTTTTCACGATCGCGATGCCCAAAGTGTGGGGGAGTGCTTAGATTCAAAAAATCTAAAATGACCCCCCCCCCTCCCTCTTTTCGCTGCGACATCACGACGACACGGGTGCGAGAAATAACAATTTATTTTGCAAACATTCAAAAGAAAACTCGGTGCACACAGTGAACCCACCGCTTGTGTCGGATGCTCAGTTACTATCACTGCCACTCGAGTTCGTCGCACCGCTTGAACCGCCGCTCTCGGTATCCCACAGCAGGTCGTCTTCCGTTCCGTCAAAGTAACCGGTTTGTGATCGAGCAGTTCCTAAATGATTTGACCACAACGTCCACTTGGACCCACTTCCAAGCATCCGTAATCCTCTTGCGATGGTTGATGGGGACGCTTTCTGTAGCTTTTGCCATACATCCGTATACAGTCAGGCTGTACGGCGTACTCGCGCCACGGACGCCGTGCCACCTCGGGACTCCGACGGCTCCGGCTAGATGACAGAGTGAGCAAGCGCCCTGCGGCCTTGGCCACGCGCGCTTCCTAACAAATAGGGGGGGTGCTCAGATTCGCATGCAAACTTTTTTCCCAATTCTTTCGCGAAAATAGAGGGGGTGTGCTTAGAATCGCGAAAATACGGTATATATATATATATATATATATATATATATATATATATATATATATATATATATATGAACGAGAAGGAAGGGGGTTAACCGAGGGGCCCGATTTTTATTAGTCATATCATAGGAAGCCAACAAATGACACCAAGGACAACATACGGGAAATTACTTGTGCCTAATAAATGAAATAAAGAAACGATAAATTATTGGGAATTAAAGTGGATGAAAAAACAACTTGCCGCAGGTGGGAACCGAACCCACAACCTTCGCATTTCGCGTGCGATGCTCCACCATAAATACCGAAGGAAGTAGATGGGGAAACGACGCCGCGGTAGCTCAACTGGTAGAGCATCGCACGCGAAATGCGAAGGTTGCGGGAGGCCGAACTCCACAACGTTGGAGTTCGACCTCCTCCTCATAGAATATCTCGAGGGATCAAATACAAGAATATATAGTTGCATTGCCATTGCCAAAGATGCTGCAAACAAATTCTTGAACGCCAGGCACTGCCAAGACAAGTAAAATATGTATTTTTTAAAATAAAAGAATATACTAGTATGTCCTAGAAATTGCGCCCGAAATAACTGAGATCAATGCTTCCATGTTACTTTGTCGATTTAATAAGTAAAAAAAAATATCACACGAACTTGTGACATATATCAGTTCGAAACCAGCAAAGCAGTGCATGCTGCTGATATGACAAATGTAAAGGCCATGAAATGAACAAGTTGAGGACAAATATTTTAACGCAACTTTGAGCAAAACGTGAACAAGGTGAATGCAGGAGCCAACGTTTCGAAAAAATGGACTTGTCTTCTTCAAGGCGACATATGCTTTATATGCCATATGCCATATGCTGACATATGCAACTTTGTCATTCCAGAACTTTGTTCACATTTTTGTACATATGCAATGGCTAGGGAAAAATCTCAATGACGCTGTCCTTTGTTCCAATACATTGCGCAAGAGCAGTTGTCGCCGGTGTTAAGAACGGCCAGCTGCAGTGCAAGTTTTGCCGGCCAGTTGCGACTGTGGCGGCAACTTTCCTGGAGCGTTGCCGCACACCTCTAGCCACGGCGTGACTAAGTCGACTGTGTGTGAACAATATGTGCGTCTTCGACTCTCCGTCACTGGAGCCGAGTTTGACGAAGTCGCCATTATGACTAAACGGGCTCGGTGGACCGACTATTGTTACTGAGCCGCGGGAACGTCTACTGACACTCCTTCCCACGCGCCGACCAAGACGCCAGACAATGGGCGGCCGGCGGGCGCGCTGCAGTTCGGGGAATAAATGCCCCTACGGTGCCGGGTCGTCTCCCCTACGGTGCCTGGTCAACTCACCTATGGTGCTTGGACGGCCGTTTCCGTCACCTGGGTATCGGGGGAGGACCGAGTGTTTATAAACTGCTGTTGTGCGGCTGCTCAGGAGACTCTCTCTCAAGCAGTCATGTTAGAATGATGTACTTTCTCAAACAGTCAAAACAGTCATGGTAGACTGATATAAATAGGGTAAATAAACCCATATTCCTCGTTCTCGATGAGAAGCAGTCCTTCCCTTCATCAACGTCCTCATTGTGGATAAATTGGACGACGGCATGGGCCAGCTACCTTCTAATTCATGCCCGACTCCAATCTTGACAACGGATCACGAGCGATGGGATTGAACCCCCAATCATAACACCGGTCGTGTATTGTGAGTACTTGCACCGAAATTATAGTTTCAACAGGGAGAATACATAGAAAGCAGAAGTTCTGCAAAATATACGAGAGCGAGGCAAATGAAAGTGAGCCAATGCAATTTATGACAAACGGAGTACTTTATTTAAAAGTAGTCTCCATGAACATTTAGACATTTGTCCCAATGACTAACGAGTCGCGTGATTCATGTCTCATAAAACTCCTTGTGTTGCTGCTTCAAAAAGTATGTAACTGACTCTTCCACGTAATCGTCCGACACGAATCAGGTTCCCTTGAGCTGTTTTTTCAATTGCCCCAAAATGTGGATGTCCCAAGGCGACAGGTCTGGGCTGTATGGCGGATGTTGCAGCATTTCCCACTTGAACTTCGCCAATTTTGTGTTAACCAGATCAGCAACGTGGGGACGGGCATTGTCGTGGAGCAAGATGATCCCATTCGTCAATTTTCCACGTCGTTTGTTCTTGATTGCGACACACAGCCGAACCGGCGTTTCACAATACCGGAAACGATTGATAGTCTCTCCAGGTTTAGCAAATTCGATCAGTAATGGCCCCTGACGATCGAAAAAAGGTCACCACCTTTCCGGCGGTAATGACGGCCTTTGCTTTCTTTGTGGGTGGTGAATTCGAATGTTTCCACTTTAAACTTTGCCATCGTGTTTCAGGCTCGTAGTAGTAGCACCATGATTGGTCTCCGTTCACAATTGCAGACTTGAAGTCATCGCTCTCATTGTGATACCGGATCAGATGAGTCAAGGCAGCGCCAAACCTCTCAATCTTCTGGTGGTGGTTAAAAGTGTTGGGCAACCATTGGGCACACAAGAGCCGACAATCGAGATATTCATGAATTATAGTGTGAACCGAACCGTGACTGAAGTACACACGCTTTGCCAGTTCATCGATGCTTATGTTCTGTTCTTGTCTAATCAGCTCATCAACCATTGCAATGGCGTTGGGGGGGGGGGGGGGGATTGCCAAGGGTGATGAGATTGCACGGTGGCTTTGGCCCGGTCTTGGGTCGTCCTTGCAACTTTCACGTCCTTCTTTGAACCGTTTGCTCCAACGCTTCACAGTGGCCAATGAAATGCAATGTCCCACGTAAAAGGCAGCCATACGGCTACAAGTTTCTTTTTTGGAAACACCTTTCAGCTGTCAAAAACCTCACGACACCACGCTGTTCAACTTTTTGAGCGTCCATTATGTCCCGTAACCATGTTCAATCCAGTGTATGAAAGCATTAAAGAACATTCATCCTCACACCTGCGTGTCACTTTTGTAAATGAGAGATGCGTGTGTGCTACGCGCATGCCTAGCAGATAATGAACCGAACCATTATTGCGCGGGGTGGGTTGGCTCACTTTCATTTGACTCGCCCGCGTACAATAGAAATGCGAAGATACAGCTTGATAAAGGGCAAAAGTGTGTCAGTGGAAACAAAGTTCACTGCTCAAAACCTCGCAATAAGAAAATTAAATATACGTATAAGTCTCCAATAAATCTAGGTATCTGAGAAAAAGTCACTATATATAATGTGTCAAACAAGGCAAGTAAATATGTTGCGAAATCACAGAAACCTAAGCACCCCCCCCCCTCCCTCCACTCACCCTGATAATCGCGCGCGGCGGAAGGCGGCGCGCTTCCTCCTCGCTCTTCTCCCTTGCGCACACAAGCCACCATCGTCGGCTCACCCATGCCACCCCTACGCTTTGACTCGCACATGCAGCACGTGGCGCGCGGTCACGATGTTATCACCCTTGGACTTTATACGGGACATGAGGGAGACGGCGACGGCAGGAATGCGCCTGGAGTGTCCACATAATTGCTATCCCAATAATATAATGAGAGTATCCAGCAAATGAAGTGCCATGTGGCCCATTACTTTCTGCAAAAGAAGTAACAAAATCGAACTCTCACCACGCGACAATTCGCTGCGCCGCAACAATGTCTTTTTTTCTTTTGTGCGGCGGGGGCACCAAAATGAAGAAACGCGAAGGAAAGCACGTTGACCACAATCGAATGCCTACTTTGGGCACCTATATATATCGAAAGAATATCGAAGAAAACGTGAGACGCTTGGTCCACAGAGAACCATACGCATACTGCTCGGTATCCTACACCGGCGAGATAAGACTTTCCGAAGAGGTTGCGCTTAAGCGAACGCGTTGCAATCTGTCGAGCCCCCACAGTGATGGCGGCGAGCGATCATTGTTTCTTTTTCTCGTCTGCTAGCCAGAAAGCGCCCAAAACTCTGCCAGGCGAAAATCCAATCGGCCAGAGAAAATCGAACGCGCATCGAAGTGCGCCGCGCGGTGGTCGGGGCAACACGAGAAAGACGCATGCGCTCTAGCTGATTCCGGCAGCCCGCGGGTAGCGAGAAAAAAAAAAATTGAAGAGGCTCAATGTGGGTCCTCGCGAATAAAAGTCAAAGTAGAAAAATAAATAAGACCGTAGTTACCTTTGCTGGCTTTGGTGTCTTGACATGGATGGTTTGGCGCAGGTGAAAAGAAATGTTGATATTCTTTTCTGTTGAATGACGGCACAAATGAACCACCACAACGCTTCGTCTCATTAGACCTCGCTGCGAGCTTTTTCAACTTTAGAGTAGTACACTATAGTCAACTTTGGCTTGTCTCACTGTATGGTCCGATGCACGGCTTTAGAAAAGTCAATGCACATTTGGCGTCTAATGTTTATAAAATTAAACCCACAAAGTTACGGAATTGAAAATCTAAAGCACAACTTTGGAAATGTCGATGAACCTTTCGCATCAAAAGTTTATGAGAACTTTACACCCATAAAGCTTCAGAATTGAAATCCATGCGCTCCTTAGATTTCGTGGTCTCCCCGAGATGCCGCGACGAGCCCGCTCGCCATCGAAACGCCCTTGAAGCTTTGTGCTCGGATGGGGTTCCTTGCTTTATGTGACTCCCGGTGCATGAGCGTCGCCACGAAATGCAGCCAGAGTTCGCAATGATCGCGCCGAAATGGATATTCGAGCATAAAATGACATTCTAGGCGAAATTCAGAATGATTTCCGGCGACAGGGATCGTTTTGGTCGGCGGTGCATGACAGCACGAAAACATTTCGGGGGGGGGGAAGCTGAAGCCCCTCAACCTCCCCCCTCCCCCCCCCCTGGCTACGCCCCTGGAGCACAGTGCGTTAGCGAAAACTCAGTTGCATTTCCGACAGCTGATCGCACAGATGCAAGGTGGAAGTGGTTATGGTTTCGTTTCGTGCGCTGTCGCTGAGGCGACGTGCCGCCCAAAGTGTTATTTCGTTTCTCTAGAACGAACTGCTCTACGAAAAGGGTCAATAAGCTGTACGTGTGAAGTGTGACAAGAGAATTTAGTCGATATGTTCCGATGGAAATTAACTTTCTCCATAGCATTGTAACAAAGGCAGGTGTACCCGACAAGCTTGCCGACAAATAAAAAAAATTATATTATGGGGTTTTACGTGCCGAATCCACGATCTCATTATGAGGCACGCCGTAGTGAGGGGAACTCCGGAAATTTGGACCAACTGGAGTTCTTTAACGTGCACCTAAATCTAAGTACACGGGTGTTTTCACATTTCGCCGCCATCGAAATGCGGCCGCCGTGGCCGGGATTCGATCCCGCGACCTAGTGCTCAGCAGCCCAACACCATAGCCACTGAGCAACCACGGCGGGTCCAAAGACAACTATTGTGGTAAGAAATGAGTAGGGATATTCGGAAAATAAAAATAAGCTCATCGGAAAAAAATAAAATGATGAAGCTTGTTTATGATTATATAGACTGAAAACATGGTATAACGATTAGAAACAACAGTGTGCTAGCAATATGTGCGGAAGCATTTTTATTGCGACATATTTCACTGGTATATAGCCATAGACATTTGGCGACATCCCAGGTTGAAATAATACAGGAATACACCACTTTGCTGAGGTCATAGCATTTGTATGAAGTGGAAGTGATGAGTAAAACTGCTTCAGACTTACAATGCAAAATGACAATGAAATATATCGCACAAAAGCTCGGGTCACTAAACTTTCATGACTATAAGTTCTGTAACATATGCGAAGGATTACCACATCCTCCGGAAGTTTAAATACTCGGACACCGGCCATGTTGCGGTTCGAGCAAGCAACCGCGGAACACTTACACATAGCGCGCAACGATTTCGTGTGTAAAGGCGAAGCAGCAAATACAAAGGCCACGTGCGCTGCTGTGAGGTGGTGTAAACATGGCGGCGCCGTCTTCGCTGTGGCCAGCAAGATCAAGGGGCCCTAGTGCCAAGAAAGACGAAATCAGTCTTATAGTTTTGCGACATAAAAAATGTCTTCGCCCCAAAAAATATGGAAAGGCCCGGTCAGTCAGCAGCGCTCTTTGCAAATTTTGTTGAATGAGCATTTTGGTTAGCTCTCAAAGAAAAAGGGTTGTGGCTGTTGTGCACAAGCGACGCACCACCGCTCCTCGGCTGGAGGAAGCACCAGCGCGGCAGAAACGGGAAGCGACCCCACCCTGAGTCGAGTTCCGAGGATACTTCGCCGCTCCCAGCAACTCGGCCATTGCACAGGGACCGAGAGTTCGCCCCTTCGAACACAAGCGGCTCTCGCCTGCGTCTTTTGCAGGAAACAAACTCTAGTCTGTCTTCTGCCACAGACCGATGCGCATTCCTTTCACGGAGGGGGCCGGACCCCGT
The DNA here is from genome assembly GCF_038994185.2 of Dermacentor albipictus. Classification (NCBI taxonomy): domain Eukaryota; kingdom Metazoa; phylum Arthropoda; class Arachnida; order Ixodida; family Ixodidae; genus Dermacentor; species Dermacentor albipictus. Next base: position 156,248,628 of record NC_091821.1, read on the forward strand.
ACGTAACAGTGGATACGGTTCTAGAAATATTTATTGATAGAGTACGGGTCAATAGCATCGATACTAATTGATTATTAGAGTATGACCGCTATGATGGAGAGAAAAAAATCGCGAAAATGGTACATTGCACAATATTGGTCAAAGTCGAGATTTTTTTTCTCCTTACGTGAAGAGCACGGTTTTCAAAATTTGTCAGCCTGCTACCATGAAAGTTGAAGTTTTAAGAAAACACATTTGCCCTAGGCGGCACTAAAAGTTCACAAGGAGCGCTCAATTTTAGCCATATTGTTAAATCGGTGGTATTACTTGAAAAGTCTTTAAAGGTCATCCTCGATTTTCTTTTAAATTTGCCAAGTTATGAATATTGCCTTGAACTAATGTAACCCGGACAAAAAAAAAATGCACCATTTCTTTCGTTTCAATATTACAGTGAGGAATGTACATGAACGAGTAAACAACATACAGGGTCCGTGCGCGCTCGTGCCCGATCGCAGGTTCCCCTCTTTTGCGACACGAAAATGCCCCAAGATACAGCTGACTCTCGTTACAACGGACCCTGATAATCCGACAGAAAACGTCCGTTTCATCCGAAGTCCATAATATCCGAGCTGCCTCACTTCCAAAACTTTCGTCGCGATGTCTAACAACTTTATTACAAAGAGTGAGTGACGAACCTCCAATGTAAAAAACAAACAAAAAAGTCGCAGTTTCGCTGAAAGGCGATGCATCGATTGCGATAGCAAATTAGGCAAGATAAGCGCGGCAGCAGCAGCGAGCGAATTGGCCTTCTTGCTGTCTCTCGCTTCAATGCGAACTAAACGTCGAAAACACAGCGCATACAAAGCTACCGGCACTGGGCACAATTTGTCCACATCGCAAATCGATTTGAAGATGAGGACCACGCGGGCGCGCACTTTGTTCACATCGCAGATCGCTCTCAAGATACGGCGCCCGCGCGACCGCGCCGTTAACAGCAGCCACCGGAGTAGAACTCCCCACGAGACGTTCATTTGAGGGATCACCAGTCGTTTGTGCGCAGGCGCGAGGAAGAGCGGGCGCGAGGTCTATTCGGTTCAGCCAAGTTTCTCCGCACCCTCTGCACCTATTCACGGTGCGCTACACCTAGGCCTTCGATTCCCTAAGGTGCAGCAGTGCACCCTGCACCCCCGTGCACGATTGAAATGGGTGCAAGGCAAGGTGCCGCCGCGGTGCAGTGCACCCTTGAACCTTGCAGCGAGTGGGTGCAGCCCGGCACACCATAACGGCCACCCCTTGAACCTTTTCGTATGTGGTGCCGTGCACTTTTTTTTAATCGAACAAACCTAAAATCTGGGGACTTTTGCTCCTTGAATATATGACTCTGACTAGGTACTACGGAGGAGGTTTCTTAGCGTGTGTTGCAGGCGTTCCGGCATTGCGGAGTGGGGTCGAGCTGGTTGCCGGCGCGGTAAAACGAAGCAGCAGGCACTGCGCCCGATTTGGCGACCGCTGTGTCAGACAGACTCCCACCTCCTGCACTAGTGCTAAGTCAGCCGTGGCGGATAATAGTTTTCTAGCGCCTTAAGGCGATGTACCTTGTAAATAACATCACAGATGTTTCTGTGGGAGCAGTAGCGACCGTAGTAGAGCCCGGGCCGCATAGATCCAAAATCTAGAAGGCAGAGCGCCTTAGCAATCGTGGTTGAACGCCAGTGGCTGAAAGGCCGCCGGTGACGATGTGTAATGACTGAGCACCAGCGCCGCAGGCGCGAGAAAGTCTGTCCAACGTACCTTCAGAGGCAAAGTTCTCACTGGTGTTGCAGAAGTCGCGGGGCGCGGTACTGCTGAACTTAGCGTCACGATTTGGCGGCTGGAGGTAATTATATTTATTCAATCGTGTTTTTTTTACTAATTGTAACAACGTGTAATTATTTCACATTATTGGTGGCGCCTCAAGGACACCAAAGCGGCAACGGGGAGCTAAAACCCGAACTGGTCCGTGGGTTGGCGCTCGCCGAGGCCTGCGGGCACCAGGTTTGTATAAGATCGGCTGCCCGCTACCACGGACAGCCAATTTATGCGAACGCCCCCTGGCACGCTTCGGCCTCCGCGGACCCAACCTATGGGCCGCCCTGCCTCCAGCTTTGATCCCTGTAAGAGTTGAGGAGGACGTCGGGATGAAAACTGGAGGTTTATTTACATTATTTACAGTGAGACGACCAGGAAATTAACAGTCATAGAGTCATTACGGGCCGGCAGCAACTCGGACGCTGCGGCCCGTGGCAAGAAGCTCGAAAGAGATCAATCAAGGAATGCTCTCTTGCTGCTCCCGGTCTGTCTTTTAAGCCCTTCGGTGTCTCGAAGTCACGTCTCGTTCGACCAATCGGCGAGCCCGCTCAGGTGTCGTCATTTTCGGCCAATGGTAGGCGCCCGTACGATTGTGTCACACCCGGCGGAGAGGGTTGCTCCTTGGTCCCCAGTTGTCCGAGTGCTTACTTCTCTCTGCGGTCTTGCCTTCCCGGTCTGCAACTACCGTCACCAAGGCGGAGAGGGTCGCTTCTTGGGCCCCAATTGTCCGAGGGCTTTCTTCTCCCTGCGGTATTGCCTTACTGGCTTGCAAATGCCTCACAAAGGCGGATGGGGCGGGGGGGAATAGCTGCCAGGCCTTCACGGTTACCTGGAACTGTGCCAGGCTCCCGCGCTACACTTTCGGGAAGAGTCAAGCTGTGAATAGCTCCAGATGCGGCGTACGAGGTGGGGGCCGCCAACTTGCTTGCACATGCCGCGCCTCGGGAATGTGGTATACGTGCTTCTGCGCTCCTTAATTAGCTGTGGCGCGATTCGATGTGGTCTGGTGAACTCGAAGGAGGCTCAGGAAAAGGTCCCGTATCTAACGTCCCCCCCGCTACTCGTTGGGTGCCCTGGAGATCCTGCGCCGCCTGCTTTATTATAACCTCAGGTGCTTTCCTGAGGTCTCTGTTTGCCGGTTACATGTGCCCTCCTGGAGCAGTGCTTGTAAAAAATCCAATCTATCGTCGCGACGAAAAAAGCGACCAGCGGCTTATACAACACCAGTCAGAACTTTGCCCTTCAGGCACAGCGATCAACAAATGGGGCTTCCGTGCCCACTGCCTCACCGCGCGGGCAGCAATCGGCGGAGCGTAAACAAACTCGACCGCACTCCGTAACGCCGGCATGTCTAGGGGACAAACGCATACAACACGCGCTAAGAAACATCCTCCGTAGTGCCTAGGCAGAGTCATATATTCAAAAAGCAAAAGCCTCCAGATTACAAGAACGGCACCGAGAGCGGCGCTGCTGCGCCGGCGTTGATAAAGTCCCTTGATAATTTGAAAGTACCGCCACTCTTTGAACTCTGCCGCCGCCGCGCGACCTCCTCGCCTCCTCCTCGCCCCTTGCGCGTCCCCCCCACGGCAACCAGTTTTGCCCCCGTTTTCCTGCACGACGATTGGTCTCCCTGCCGTTGCCCTTGGAAACGCGCGGATCTTGAGTTTTGCTTGTGTTTTTCTTTTTCGTTCGCGCCATTTTCCTCCTCAGCACGGCTGGCTCGGCGCTTTAGCTCGGCGTAGCGAACGTTGAAAGCTGTGTTTCCTGCTGTATAAGCTGGCGCTATGCCTTGCTGTTGCGCATATAACTGCAACAAGAAGCCTGAGCATGGTTATGCCGTTTTTGTGATACCGCAAGGAAAGCGTGACGGCTTGCGCAAGAAGCAGTGGCTGCATAACATCGGCCGAAAGAACTTTGTTCCGACAAAGAACAGCGTTGTTTGCGAGGTGAGGCGTCTCTCATTGCTCGTAGCAAATCATATCGTAATGCATCTAGTAATTCTTCCGGCCTGCTCACCAGCGTTTTTGTTGCGGCAATTTGTACGTTGCATAAAAATGCGGTTGCCCTCAGTAACGTAGTATTATAAATGTATGAAGACGTTTTACTCATCCTGCCTGAGTGACTAACTCTTCTCTAATTGTTCTAGCTACATTTCACTGAAGACCAATTTGAGCCGCGCATATTACAAATCGTCCTATTCAGTTTACAGACCACAGCAAAAAAGCTATAACTTTCACATTGTGAAGACAAAGGCATGGACAGTCGATGCACTCGCGACTAATTAAGGCATGCTGAATATATTAACTGCGGTGCACATACGCGCACAGGCAAGAAAAAAGGGTGCCAGGTGTTCTTATTTATCGCCCAAGAGAAGCGAGCGTGAAAGCCTTCTAAAGCCTACTGCGGTAAGACATCCTTCATCCAACATAATCGGCCTTAATCCCCTCTAATGTACCTTAATCCCTCCTAATTCACCCTAATCCACCTTCATCCACCTTAATCCAGCCTAGTCCTTCTTTATACACCTTTATATTTACTAATGCACCTTAATTCACCATCATTCACCCTAATCCACTTTCATCGACTTTAACCCTCCTTAATACACCCGAATTAATCTTAATCCAATCACTAATCAATCATAACTTTGCTAATCAATAATCATGTCTTATACACGGGTGCACATGCTTTGGTTCGCTTCCCGCCTTCTTTCGGTCACGCGATATTTTCTGTAGGTGACAACACGACCTTGAAACAGAGGTCTAAGACTTTTGCTTAATATGCCGCACACAAAGGGATGTGTCACAAGCAATACTAGATCAGACGCACAAAGTAAAGCATCTCATCGTGCGGCAGAAAAACTGTCTGGAGTTTAAACTCGCCTCAAAAGCTCCCTTTACATCGGTATACACCGTTCATACGGCTTTAGGAAAAAACCAACCCCGTCATAAATGTTGCCTCTAGCATTATCGATGCTGTTATTAACATTTCTCAAAATTTTCAACCCCACTGGGGCGCGCAACTGGCCCAAAATAACACGCCTCCATAGAATCCTGCGGCCCGTCCGCGGGAGCCAGGGAGGAATAGCGTGCCGTGCGCAGCCGGCGGGCGAGGAGAATCAAGGAGGAAAGCGCCGTGAGGAGGAGAGTGTCGCTACTTTCAAACATCAAGGGGCTTTAGGCGTTGAGAGCGCCGCATGCGAAGCAAAATTCTATTAGCGGGTGGTACCCCTCTCCCATCTCTCGTTCGCGCCGCCCTGATTTCCTCCTGCACTGCGCGTGTTTGGGCACGTTTCGTGCCACGCGTGGTGTGTGCCTACGTGTGTGCGCGTGGACATTTCCTTGGAAAGGCGGTGTATAGTCTGTTTCACATTTAGGGGAAAACTCGAAGCGCATTGCATCGCGATGCGGCGAGCGCTTGAGTCAGGCGGCGGCAGCAGCTCGCGCAGGTGCTCGAGGGGCGGGATCTTGAACGGCGTCGTCTGCTACGGCGGCGCGCGCTGGCCGCATTGTCGGGAAACGTTCTACTGTCGGGTGCAGGGCGCCGTTCACATCGTTACTGCGTGAAATGAGCCGGTATTCTTTGCTAAGCGTTGCGCGACGCCCACTGATACGCCTCGAATGTAAGTTCATTGCTGCAGGGCAGTCATAGACGACGTACTGATTCCATACATTCTTGACGGCCCGTTCCTGGAAGGCGACTATATATTCTAACGCGATAGGACGCCGATCCACACAGCTCGTGTTGTGCAAGAACTGCTAGAAGAGCGCGCAGTCACTCTCTTGGAGCGGCCGACTCAATCCCCGGGCGCCAACATCATTTAAAATGTCTGGGGCTCGTTGAAAGTATCGCTGGCGCAACATTCCCTCTATCAGTCGCCCGAGGATAGGCTTCGATCCACCATCGTCAGCGACTGAGACGTGCTGCGAATGAACACATCCCTGATCAAGTCATTCTACACTTCACTGCCTTCCAGGATGAGCGCTGTCATCGCTGCCGCTGGGGACATGACGAGATACTAACTGAAGTTTCGAGCGTGACGTGTCCAATTCCCCACCGGCGGGCAGGGTCTGTCTGGTGTAGCGAATGATTGTCGAGAAAGATCACTTCCAGCTCATTGTCTGAACCTAAAACTTTCATTTAATCGTATCCGTTTGTTTCATCGTGTTCGACTCCCATTGTTGAGTGCCGTTTTCCTTTCGAGCCAAACAAAGACTGAGTACGTTGCGCGCACATCTTGGTGCGTTTTGTCGCTGCTCATTAGGGTAGCACACACACAGTGAAGAAATATACGTGCACACGCTCAGTACTCCGGCCTTTTGAAAGAACAAATGAACCATGCTGTCAAAAGAAGTTTGTGGAACTCCATTATCGCCAATGAAGGATCAGAGTTTGGCGACGCACAACGTTTAGTAAAGAATATCAGCTCAGTTGTCGCAGTACCGATGAAATCGGTGCACTGCCCCTGACAGTACCACGCTTCCCGAAAATGCGGCCAGCGCGCGCCGCCGTAGCAGACGACGCAGATCACGACACCGCCCCTCAAGCGCGTGCGCCTGCTCGAGCTGCTGCCGCCGCACGACTCCATTGCTTGCCGCATCGCGATGCAATACGTTCTGAGTTTTCCCCTTAGTGTGAAACAAACTGCACACGCTATATTTGCCTTTAAGAATTAAGGTCGGTACGCTTGACGATTATTTTTATGGATGCAATGCGGCGAAAGGGCAGCGTCTGCTTAACCACGTAAGTGACGCTGAGCAGGTAATTGGAAACGACATCGTATGTGCCGCCGGAAAAATCGTCAGCACGTACGATGCGGCACATACATACGGCACCTACGAGCTAAAGTCATTTTTGCAGTTTCTCACATTATGTTTGCTACAAATCCGTGTTGTATCTGATGGCGACAACGGACTTCTATCGACACTGTGCGGAAATAAACAAGATATATCGCTGCATAGCACAAGTACGACATGCGCACACAACTTTAACTAGTACGTCTCCTACAATATTGAATAGAGGCAGCAATGTAGACAGCTTGGCCATTTTTTTAACAGTACTCAAGAGACGGAAGTTGACAGTATTATTAATCATTCCTGCTTCAGCAATGCCGGCGCGACCAAGACGCGGGTGTGTATCGTCCAGTAACCCGATCGATCGGTTCAGTGGTGAAGCGGGAATGAACTCTGGTCATGTTCAATGCATCATGCACATATTCAATTTCTCGGCACGCGTGAACTTCGGCCACTGCTAGGCATACAATAGACGTGGTTTCCATTCTTGGGCAGCGCACACACAAACGAAATACGAGAAAGAAGACAGGACAAGCGCTCGTTGAACTTAAAGTTTTTATATGAATAAAAGGATTATGTACCGAGTAATTATTAAATTCACGTGGGTTACATATAGAAACCGTCATACACTCAGGAGTGATCAATGAACGAGCTCGCTTCGTTTGCTAGTTGTTTACTTCGCTCGGCGCACCGCAGTAATCCATGTCTGTCGTCTGCTTCTTTCGTACCATTTTCTTGTGAATCGGCAGAATTTCACTGGTGGCATCAACCCTTTCATGTTTACATTGCTGTCGTGACAGTTAACAACACAATAATAATTTCCGGTTATTCGATAGGCGCCGTCGCAAACAAGAGACGTTTCGCGCGCAGCGCGAACTGAGCGCGGGCGCGACCGCGAAGGGAAGCGGCGACGGAACCTACACCCGTTGGAGATGAAATCGCTCCGCCAGGGGAGAAACGAGCGCTGGCGCCTAGGATGAAACTTGGCGTGCGGTCGTCTATCGCGCCCGCTCTTACTCGCGCCTGCGCACAAACGACTGGCGATCCCTCAATTGAACGTCTCGTGACCCCCCCCCCCCCTCGTTTTCGTGCCTCGAGCGCGAAAGACGGCGCGCTTCCGCTCCGCTTTCCTCCCTCCCTCGCGCACAGCATAGTGAGCTGCGATCGTCGGCTGACCCTCGCAAGTCAGTTGCTAGCCCGTGTCGACACGGGCTAGCACGGGACACGGGAGTCCCTTTTATACGCTCGATTTTCACAAAAATTGCCGCGAATCTCGTTCGCTGTAGCCGATAGTCTGCTGTAGCGCGGTCAGCTAAAAGCGAACTTCGTTTCATTATTAGGTAGAACAAACTAAGATTGAAATATGGTCCATTATATCCGAAGTTCGCTGTACGCGGATCCGTTGTAACGAGCGTAGACTGTAGTTCGGAAAGTGAGCATTGACAACACAGGTGTGTGTCCTGCCTCTTGAGCCACCAGCTAATTCAGTCGATTCTGTCGGCCCCTTCAAGGTCAAATAAATTGGAAGTCAACTGCAAGTTCACTCAAGAACACTAACAGCTACATTCCCACTTTTCTCATGCTATCAGGGGTACCATGTATAAGCCAGAAAATTATGCAAGCAGAATCGTTTTGCTTTTCCCTCTGAAGTCGAACACTTTGTGGTATTATGTTCAAGCAGTAATTATTTACAGAGGTGTAACTTAGAACCGCATTCACTGCTATTTGTAAATAGTAGGTGTACCTTGTTTTTATTTCAGCACAGGAACAAGGACAATTGTAGGCTCTAACATAGGCCAGAGACTGTATTCATGGGCAATCACTTTCAGGAACACCTTTGCTTTCGAGAGATTTTGTGCCAGATGCTTTTTCATCTGCACGTGACCGCATTCCTGGCACAATGCCAAACACACTGTCTTAGCACAGTGTGAGGGTTGCTATCAAGAGTAGATGCTGACATGTTTGGCAAGTGAAAGTATCCCTAAAAGTGATTGCCCTGGAATACTGCCCCAGATACTCCATTTCTTAGTGGTGCACCATGTCCATGTATGCTGTCACTTCAGTTGATGTCATTATTGTTCTTTTGATGTGGATAAAGTACAGACAGACCAGTATTTCACACCTGCTTTCTGCTATATACAACCATTTTATTTTTCATAAAGAAATAGAGCAATGGACATCAAGTGAACAGGCGCAATGTCCCATCTGCCCCGGCAGTAAGCACCCATGGCTGATGTGGGTGGAAAGCACAATCAAGAACACCCATGCCCTTCTGAGTTGAGTGACCATGGAGGATCTTGACAGGCACAATCAAAGGGTTCTGCATGAGATCACTGAAAATAAAATGAGGTATCATCTTTAAAACTCACTTTCAGTACATGTACACAAAAGGCACTCCTTAGTGGTTGCCAACCATAGGATTATTCAGCACTTTATGCGGATAAAGTCATAGTTTTATGGACCAAGGCAATTTTAACATGCTGTGATCAATTTTAAGTTTTAGAAACTTTTTAAAAATTGCCTGTGGCAGATAGCATTCTCGTCCTTGAGCTGGATTAGTCAAGAGGCAGACATTATTAGCACAAGGAATCGAAACGCATATTCAAATAATTAAAAAGATTACTAATTAACTTTGTAATTGATAACCTTACGGCACATAAAGCAATTTATGAATTGTAGCCTGTGAGCTTGCAGGAGGTATCCACTTGAAATGAATTTCCAGGATGGCAGCAGTTTCAAAACATTGTAAAGGTGTTTATTAGCCACCAGTGGTTGGGCTGACCGTCAGCGCAGGGCACGGACTCTTAGCATGAGCAGCGTTCCCTGAGAACATCGCTAGAGAGCTTGACCCACTAGAAAGCGCTGGAGAGGGTGGCCCACTATAGTGTTCCTCTTCTTCGCTACAATTACCCCCAGGAATGAAAAGGGAGCCGCCGGCGACCTAACAGCTCCTCACTATGAGTGGATCAAAGTAGGGCTTGACGCGTTCTACGTAGACGATGCCTCGACTACGACTGTGCATGTCCGAATACAGTTCAATGGGTTCGATCATGTAGTTAAGGGGAATGCATGCTTGAAAATACGGTACGGCTCTTCATAGTTGGGCAGTAGTTTTGAAGAGAGCCCAGGTGTAGCGGAAGGAGCAGAAAGCCACACAAGCGCTCCGGGAAGAAAGGTGGGTGCAGAGGTGGTGTCACCGCGAATGCTCTTCTAGCGCTCTTGGTCATTGGAGGTAAAGGCCCGTGCAAGATTGCGGCACTCTTCAGCATGTCTTGCCATGGCAGAAATGGGAACACATTCAGATGCATCCGGATGATATGGTAGAATTGTGTCAATGGTGTGCGACGGGTGCCTACCGTACAGTCGGGTGCCAACCGTACAGTAAGAAAAAGGGTAAAAAGCCGGTGGTGCTCTGAGTAGCGGTGTTGTACACATAGGTTACGAAGGGCAGAATGACACCCCAATTTTTGTGGTCAGAGGCGACATACATTGCAAGCATGTTGCCGAGCGCACGGTTGAAGCGTTCTGCAAGGCCATTGGTTTAAAGGGCCCCTGAAATGGTTCGGACAAATTTTGTAGATGCGTAGGGTACAGTTAAAGTGAATAATTCGCATCACAATTTATGTGAAACGTCTCATATTAAGAGAGTTACGGACAATTACAAGTTACCCTCCTCCATAGTCATGCATTTTCTCCTCAACTCGTTCGCCGAGTGATCGGGGCTAAGCTCAGCCTTCATTAGCTCTGCGTCATGATGGCACGTTGTGTTGTCGACTTCCGGTTCTCTAGGAGCGCGTGCACGAAGCCTCTCCAAACTCTCCACCAGCTGCTTGGCAGTCGACCCCAAGCGAGAGCTATCGAAGCAGCATGCGTTGTGAGCATTCTGTCACAGCGCCAAACATGTCTGGTATTCCGGTAAGCACAGGCGTCTCGACGGAACGGTGAAGGCATAAACTCATGCTGATGAAGGAACTTTAACGTAGACGTACGTGAGCTGCCTGATCGGTCTCCATGCTCATCCCGTAAAACGGCATGGTAAAACGGCCAGGCCCTGCCCCTTGCGCTTGCATTTACCATAATACTAGACTCGCGAAGCGCTATTGCGTTAGTAATCTTCCGGTGTAAAGTGACAGCCGCAAACATGCAAATTCTGGCATCGATCGGATAGCAGCAGTCCGATGCGCTGCAGCCAGTCCACTCGTCTGCTGCCTTACAGAGGGACACGATGTTGCAGCTTGACATATTGCCAGTCACTGCGTTTGCAGTCCACAACGCAACAAAGTCGAATCATAGCACTCGCGAAAAGACTGAGACTGACCCTGACCGGGGAGCTCTTGTCAAAATGGAGCATGTTGTAACACAAGCAGATGACGCTTACTGTGTGCCAGAAGTGCTTAAGTGTAGTGAGAAATTGTTCTTGTGCATTCTCTTTCTGTTACTTTCTCTTTATAGAAACAAATGAACTAACATTCCAACTATTATGAACATAATTTGTTCATCATAAAGGTGGAAAAATTATCGATGGAGTGCCCTGGGCAGCCAATCGGATAGCTCGCCCTACTGACTTCAATTGGGTGATTTACGTCACATGGGTAGGGGTGGCTCAAAATTCAGCCGAGCAGTGTGCTGCGATCAGCAGCGATGTACATTTTTAAAACCTTACAATAAATTACATGCTTTACGCAGAGCACTTAGGTGTGTCAATTAATGATCAGAAGGACCTACTCTAACGACTCAGTACGTTTGTACAAAATCGTTTCAGGGTCCCTTTAAGGATGCTATGCCATAGTTGTATAATGAACAACGTGGCGTTCTTTAAGAATGACTTCAACTACTTCGGATAGGAAGACACGTTCGCGATCACTGAGCAGTTCTTCAGGTGGCCCATGAAGCAGGATGAATGGATGAAGCAGGAAGGAGGCAACATTGTGCGCTGTAGCTGCCGAGAGGGTGGCAGTTTCGACGTATTGTGTGAGGTGGTCAACAGCCACAATGGCCCAGCGGTTTCCAGCTGATGTCAGAGAAAGAAGCCCGTAAAAATCGATACCGATGCGCCCAAACGGCCGGGTAGGGCAAGGTAAAGGTTGCAGACCAGCTGACGAGAGGAAGAGTGGAGATTTCCGGCACTGACAACTGGGACAAGAGCGAATGAACGTCTGAACTTAGCTGTACATCCCTTGCCTGCTGTCGAAGGCGCTGATAAGTTTTGAAAACTCGCAAGTGTGCACATTGTGGATTGGCATGGAAAGCTGCACATATGTCGGAACGCAGACTGCGAGGTATTGCTAATAACCACTGGTGCCCATCGGGGTTATAATTGCGCTGGTGAAGCAGGTTGTCGCGAATAGCTAAATGGTGAGCTTGACGACGCAGCGTGCAAGCGGTTGGTGGTGCTAATGAACCAGAAAGCAAGTCTATAAGACTTGCTTTCTGGTTCCAATGGTCCTTGCACTGCTTCAATGGTCACAGGTAATCTAATGGTCCTTGCACTGCTCAGATGCTATGGTGGTAAGGTCGAGTGAAGGAATGGTAAAATGGGATAGTGAGCAGCAGGAATTGTTGTCAGGCAAGGGAGAGTGCGAGAGGGCGTCGGCGCGAGAATGCTGGCATCCGGTGCAGTACAGCATGCGGATATTGTAGTCGTGCAGGCGAAGTGCTCATCGGGCAAGGCGGCCTGAGGGATCTTTCAAAGATGACAGCCAACATAGTCAGGGTGTCTACTAAGTTGAAATTTCCAAATTCCCTGAGTTTTCCAGGTTTTCCCTGAGCACCTTTGCGAAATTCCCTGAATGAGCCAGAACTTTGTTTTATGTCAAGACAGGCTGACACCACGTTGCCCGATGCTGTCACTCTCTAGTAAGCATGCTGAAACAAAAAATGACTTAATCCAGTTTGAATAGTAAGGAGTAATATCTATTTTATTTAAAAAGAAAACAGAAGGAAGGTGTTAGTAAAATGCACAGCGAAAGAAATGGTAAAGCCCATTCCAAATTGAGTCGAACATTTTCAAATATGAATGAAAAGGAGATGCATACATAAGTAAATATTTTTTAATATCAGCTATTTCTATCAACTGATAGCAAGCTCATCTGTATGAGGTCCTGAACTTTGTCACATCTAAGGTTCTCTCTCAGCAGCTGGGAAGTCAACCTCAACTGCCCTGACATACTCTCAGCCCGTACACAACATCTCAGTGTTGGGTTTCACTGCTTAAACAATTTATTTTGGTTTGGATGAGGGACACCTGTGTCTCAGCGTCAGCCAACACTTAGTTTTTTTAGCTCAAGCTCCTTCAAAAAGGCGGCGGCACCCTTCCTTTCCTGTTAATTCCTCAGTGCGTCGGTCCTTTCTGTTCTCATCCTCCTTCTACCACGCTTTCACCACATGGATCATCTGAAGCATCCTCTTGGTCAGTTGTACAGTCAACATTTGATTTTTCGAACTTCCGACGGGGCCGCAAAAAAAAATTGAAAAAAAAAAAACGGGCAGTCTGAAAAAAATTAATGCATGTCTTTAACTGCCTTTATGGGCTAAAATTACCACAGGCACGTCTGAAAAAGCTCTGAAGGCCTGCCAGTACGCTTATTAGGCATATCAGGGCTTGTACTGTGACGGGAGACGGGGTGCACGCATGTGTAATTAAAGGGCCCCTGAAACGGTTCGGACAAATTTTGTAGGCGCGTAGGGTACAGCTTAAGTAGAACGTTCGCACCACAATTTAAGTGAAGCGTTACGTATTAATGGAGCTGCAAGCGATTAGAAGTTACCCTCCTCCCTAGCTATGCTTTTCCTCCTCAACTCGCTCGCCGAGCGAGTGGCGCTAAGCTCCGCCTTCACTGGTTCAGCGTCACGATGCGACGTCCCATCGCTCACTTCCGGTTGTTTAGGAGCACGCCCCCTCCCGCGCGAGACCTCTCCGCTAGCCGCTTGGCCGTCGACCGAGAGCTATCGAAGCAGCGTGCGTTGCGAGCATTCTGTCGTAGCGCCGAACGTGTCCGGTACTCCGCTAACAACAGGCAAGCTGGTCATTTCGTCAAATGACTGGAGGCATAAACTCAAGCTGAAGAAGGAACTTTAGCGTAGACGTACGTGAGCAGCCTGATCGGTCTGCATGGTCCAGACACTTGCTGGCGCAGCGCTTAACCAGTCAAACAAAGCGCTAATATTGCTCTAACCAAGTGTAAAGCATTTTAAACATTTTTAAATCAACGTGTTGAGGATTACATTCCTGCGAAAAATACACACCAGCAGCAAAGAATACACTTCGTTGCTGCTACTGTGTATGGTTGAGCTCTGTGCCACCAGGTGGCTGCACCGTGCAGACCGTTTACATTTGCCCTTCTGCTCATCTCGTGGCTCATCCCGGCACAGTCAAGCGGCCAGACCCTGCCCCTTGCGCTTGCGTTTGCCCTAATACTGGACTCGCGGTTTGCAGGTCGCTAGGTTTGCAGTCCACAAGGCAACAAAGTCGAATCATAGTGCTCGCGAAAAGACTGAGACCGACTCTGACCGCGGAGCTCTCGTCAAAATGGAGTACGTTGTAACACAAGCAGACGACACTTGCTGTGTGCCGGAAGTGCTGAAGTGTACTAAAAAAGTATTCTTGTGTATTCTCTTTAAGTTATTTTCTTTTTACAAAAACAAAGTAACTAACATTCCAACTATTACGAGCATCATTTGTTCACCACAAAGTTGGAAAAATTATCGACCACGCGCCCTGGTCAGCCAATCAGATAGCTCGCCCATGTGACGTAATATGGGTTATTTGCATCATATGGGTAGGGGCGGCTTAAAATTCCGCCGAGCAGTGCGCTGCGATCAGCAGCGATGGGTATTTTTAAAACCTTATAATAAATTACACGCTTTACGCAGAGCACTTAGATGCATCAATTAATGATCAGAAGAACCTACTCTAACGACTCAGTACATTTGTAGAAAATCGCCAAAATCGTTTCAGGGTCCCTTTAAGGAATACATACTGTGTCCCGTGACAATTGCCCCCTTCCCAGGCTTGTTATGCTTCACCGCCTAACATTAGTGTACTGAGGCGAAGCTAACTTTCGGAGACTGGCATTACGCAACGCGCTGTGCTCTGCGAGCTTCAAAGCCAATTGCGAGGATTACAAAGGCGGAGTCGGTGCCATTGGTGATAGCGGCGAATTCTTTCAATAAAAAACACGGCACCGCACGGCAAGAAGCTTAATAGCGAACATAGAAGCAGCTAGGCCTAACGTTGCCGCGGTGGTGGTTACGGCTGCCAGCGGATCTGCCTGCGAGAGTGCCGGTTCGAGGCGGCGAGGTAATCAAAATAGCGGCGGTGGCGGCTTTGATTAACGCCATTTCAGACCTGCAGTCGGGGCAATATACATTGACTATATGGAGTACGTGGTGGTGCCGCAAAACCGTGCAAATTATCGGGCATGTCCAAAAAATACATCGTGCCGATGACACGGCGTCAATGACGATTCGTTGCGATTCCTCTGTTACTGGAGCCAGCATTAACACGACTTTCGTTCCCTTTCAATAAAGTTACAGCTAATTTTCCCTGATAGAAGCACAAATTCCCTGAGTTTTCCCTGAGTTTTCCGAGTTTTTCCAGACTGTTCAAATTCCCTGAGAATTCCCGGTTTTCCCGGTTGGTAGACACCCTGATAGTGCATGATGGTCCGTGACTACATCAAATAGACGGCCATACAAATAAGGCTGGAACCTATTAAGAGCCCATATGATGGTCAGGCATTCTTTTTCTGTGACAGTGTAATTCGTCCCAGCTTTTGTAAAAGTACGACTTGCATGAGCCACAACATATTCAGGAAATCCCTGTTTGAGCTGGGCAAGAACAGCGCTGAGGCCAACACCACTGAAATCTGTGTGCACCTCGGTAGGGGTAGGGGTCAGCTGCTGAGCAGCAGATCGGCACTTCTTGAGGTTAGTTGTAGCCCTGCATTAGTTAAATACGTTAAAACAGACCTGCGTGCATGGTGAAGTCAGGAGCAAAAACAAAAACGTCGTCAAGATAGCACAAGCACATGTGCCACTTCAAGCCGCGCAGAACTGTGTCCATCATGCGCTCAAATGTTGTGGGTGCATTACAAAGTCCAAAAGAAATTACATTAAATTCGTATAAGCTGTCGAGTGTCACAAAAGCTGTCTTCGGCTGATCGGTGTCTGCTATGGGTACTTGCCAATACCCTGAGCGCAAATCTAGAGATGAAAATAATTCTGTGCCTTGTAGACTGTAAATCGCATAATCTATGCGTGGGAGAGGATAGACGTCCTTGCGAATGATCATGTTGAGGCAGCAGTAGTCCACACAAAACTGCGCAGAACCATCTTTCTTCGTAACTAGGACGACAGGGGATTCCCATGGACTGTTGGAAGGTCGTATGACCTCCCAGCGAAGCATGTCGTTGACTTGTTGATTGATTACACGATGTTCTGCAGGGGATACACAATACGGACTTTGTCACAATGGCGGTTGCGAGCCAGTATGGAAGCAACGTGTCAGAGTTAGCGCCCGGCCCAAGGAAGATTGTCAGACATCGAAAGAACGAAATCCTTCTAGAACCATGAAAGATGAGACCAGTGGTCCGGTGTAAGGTCATCAGCAATAGAAGAACCGAACAAATCACTGGGTGATAGGTCACAAGTAGAAACAGCACTGAGTGCACTAGAACTAGCACAGTAATTGTCACTGGGCATGTCCATAACTTGCACTTCCTCAATCGCTTCTACACTGCCAAGGCATTCCTCTCGGAGAAGCAACATAGGGTACGGAAACGGGTTGCAAATGAATATGGTGCTATAGCCCTGTGTGATGTCCATTGTCGCAAAAGGCAGCAGCAGACCTTTTCGAGTGAGAAAGCAGTGCAATGGCATCTGACATTCCGCTGCAGGACATGGGCACAACCGTTAAGGCGTTCGGAGGAATGAGGGTGTTGGCTTGGACAAGTAGTTTCCTCGAAAGCGAAGAATTGTCAGTGAGCAACAAATCCAACAGCGGCGAGAGTTGTAATTCGGCCCGTGCACAATGAATAACGGCGTTGTGGCACGAGAGAAAATCTCAGCCGAGGGTAACATCATGAGAGCACGAGGAAAGGATGATGAATTCCATGGCGTATCGAACGTCAGCAATGACAACACAAGCAGTTCAAGCCGCCAAGGGGTGAATATGCTGAGTACTGGCTGTGCAGAGAGAGTCTAGAAAGGTGCATCGCGACTTTCCAAAGTAAGCGGCAAAGCTTAGCGTTCATAACACATACAGCGGCTCCTGTGTACACAAGTGCAGATGTGCGAACAACCTAAAAAAAAGTTCAATTATGTTTGAGGGACTGCAGCGAGGACTTTCAAATTTTGACATTGCCGCAGCCCTTGCCTCTTCGACTGCGACGATTAGTTTTCCTCGTCCCGAGTGATGAGGCAAGGTCGCATGGGCGAAAGTGAGCGATGGTGTGGAGAAGGTGAATGGCGGGTAGTTGTCATCCGGTGCAATGTCAGCGATATAGCCGATTGGGGGTCGTAATATAGACGGTTGTACTGGCTTGTCAAGGGTGGTGCGGCGCTGGGCAGTTGCGCACAATTCCAAAAACGTGCGACGTGACCGGTGAAGCTGCGCACAAAGCATATTGGCCGGTTGTCGGGAGTACGCCACCGGCTTGCAGGGGCAGGTCCCATCCATGTCACATGACATGACTGCACGGCAGGCGGCCGTCAGGGCCTAGGCATGAAGTCGGCAGAACAGAGAGGCATACTTGAAGAGAGTGGCTGGGTCCTCACGACGACTTCCGCGTAGCTGAGTGGTGCAGCTGTTGGCACCTGTTGGGGCAGCGCAACGATGTCAGTGTAGCTTAGTGGTGCAGCCACAAGAATATGCTGGCTCTGGTCTGGTAAGACCTCGGCGATTTCCCAGGACCTTAGCAACTTGCATTTTATGTGCCAAAACCACGATCTGATTATGATGCATGCCGCAGTGGGGGAATCTGGAAATTTTGACCACCTGGGTTCTTTAAAGTGCACCTAAATCTAAGTACAAGGGTGTTTTTGCATTTTGTGCCCATCGAAATGCGGCGCCATGGCTAGGATTTGATCCTGCGACCTTGTGCTTAGCAGGCCAGCACCACAGCCACAAAGCAACCATGGTGGGTGAATTTCAGTACAGTGCAGTCCACTTATAATGATATCAAGAAATACAAAAAATATGATCATTATAACCGATGATCGCTATATCTGAACTTCCAATAATAATAATAATAATAGTAAGAAGAAGAAAAAGCTACCAAAAAAACTTTTGTAGCTCTGAAGCCGAATTCGCCACTTGCACTAAAGAATAGATGTTGTAGAAATAAGGCTGTGAAAAACAAAACTTTATTTTTAGCACCAAAGATCCTGTCAAGTGTTAGGCGCGCTGAAATAATCTGAAATCTGCACTTGCTTTCGCGGCAGTTTCAGCTTCACAACCGCGGTATGCATAGCTTCCAGCTGCTGCGCGAACACTGGCAGCAATCATTTGGAATGAATAAAATCAATTAAGGAGTCAATCGATGACAATGCACTTTGCGTGAACATCGGGGTCGGGGTCGAGGAGCCACTGTCGATCTTGTTGTCACTGTCGCTGCTGCTGTCGTCACCGTCACACAACATTGCCGTCTGTCGTGCCAGCACATCTTCGGGGATTGCCTCGTTAGTGATCTCGCAGAATGAGGCAGCACTGTCTGCAGTCAAGAACTCCTCCATCGACGCACCACCTGTGTCACCAGTAGCGACGTGCTCCCAGAGCTCAGTTAAGTCGGCGGCATCCACCATGTTGGGGCCGAATCTTATAACGAACCGTTTGCTTCACCGCTTATGTCACTAGATGCGTCACTCCTAAGCCGGTGGTGGAAGAAGGGAAGGACGTGACGATGAGAGGGTGCCACCTCTGAAGTGTACGTCATTATATGACGAGCTAATCGAGGAATTGCAGAATGTTTCTGCTGGCTAAATAAATGTAAAATATAAATTAAATATTATACGCCAAGTTCTGAAGTATAAACGTGTGGTGCCGGGCCTTTACGCAATGCAGAAGTAATTTATTAATGTCATTCTTTTTCATTCTCAGCCGACAGGCGGTATCGCTAGCGTAAATGAGTTGGCAGAGCGCAGTGCTATATGCCGTCTGCTACCAGGAGCTCGCACGGTGCACGCAGCAGGAACACACTGCCAGCACTTAAGTAACGAGCGTGACAAAACTGTGAACTGGTTCTTAGGGACACCTTTACTAGCCGACTATATCAATTTTCCTTCTTTTTTCGTCCTTCGTCATCGGCTCGGACATGAGCCGTTCGACGCCGCGCTGCCACTATTCCTGCGATCTGCCCCACGGCGCGTGGCGTGATAGAGGCAGTGGAACTTGAAATCGAACATTACGATACACGAGCCCTGCATTGCCTGCGCGAAGTAAAATGAAAAGCGTGGTGCTGATGGTGCGCGCTCTGCTGTGAAATTGAGGAACAAAGTGCGGCACTCCCAGAACTAGAGAAAAAAAGGGCAGCCAAATGAGAGATCTCCACAATATCTTCCCATCCTGACTGTATAGTTTTATTAGCCAAACGAAGGAAGTGCTGAACCAGCCTAGGTTGAACCCTTCTGATTGCTGAACGGCAATCTGCAGCTATTCACGCTGGCGATAGCACTGGCAATTCGATCTCACCATGCAATTATCTCCTTGGCATTGGCTTTGAAGTGGAGGTCACGGGAAAGCTGACCCAGCCCTTCTACCAGCCAACACAGTAATTGTGAGAGCAACTTTGTGGACAGTGTCGGCAGCAGAGATCTAGGCCATTCCGATAAATGCTTCCCGTCCGACAAACCTTTGAGAGCTGCAGACCAGTGAGGATGAACCACAGTGTGCAATATTCCTTCCTCTGCGTGGAATGATCGCTGGTACGCTTGCACCCGAGTCTCTTCTATTTGATAGCGTAGCCTGCAAAAGGTCTACTTAGCAAGCTGCCAAGGGCAGTGCAACTCATCATCCGTCATTTCTTCGAACGCGTATCGCACTTCCAGCCGTGGTCGACACCGAAAGAGCAACGCCAAGCAGACGACGAAGTCAAGCAATAGCCTCCGAAGCAACCAAAGCACGAGCGCGCGACTACCGCGTGTCTCCGGGGTCGCGCTACCGGTGCACGCGGCCAAGGTCGCAAGCCAACAGCCAAGCCACAGCAATGGAACCCAAAGCGGACTACCTCTTCGCCAGTTCCTACGACCGGTTCGCTTTGAAGGTGATTGGCAGATGCATGACATATTCGTAAATTGCGATACCGCCCCGCTGTCTCTGACGACCTGTGACGTAACCAAAATTTTGGCCAATCAGGTGAGGCCACACGAAGTTCCCCAACCGAACCGTTATAAGATTTGGCCCTTGGTTTCACTATCAGAAAGAGGGGGGGGGGGGGAGTAGGTTTGTCCTGCCACACAAAGCCAACCTTTTTGAAGCAGTTTCGTATGGTGGACTGCTTCACCTCATACCACGCACCATAGATGAAGCGCACGGCCTTCAAAAGGCTGATTTTCAGGTGAGGGTGCCCGTATGCATGGCCCGTCTGCATGGCCTGACGTGCCAGGAGCTATACGGTCAATGACTCCAACCTTAAAGTTGGCTAAAGCCTTAAAGCTGGCTATCACGGCGGCGTCCAACAGCTGCAGGCCTGCTGTTGTGTTGGGAGGCAGAAAATCAATTTGGCCGATGTCAGCTTTGAGTTAACGCTATGTGCGCTACGGTTGTCCAGTAGCAACATTACTCTTCTTCCTTGATTTTCAACTATGCTGCCCAACTCGAGCAGCCACTCCTCGAACAAGTCACGGGTCATCCACGCCTTCTTATTGCTGCGATAGCGGACGGGGATATGCTGATTCTTCAAGCATGCTGGCTTCTTGGATAGTCCGATAATGAAAGGCTTGAGGTGATGGCTCCCGTACATGCTAACACACAGCAACACAGTCATCCTAAGTTTAGACTGCTTCCTGCCGGGCATGTATCTCCTTTAAAAGCATGTGTCTTTGACGGCAACATTTGAAAAAAAGAAAGAGCAGTTTCGTCACAGTTGTAAATATCCTCGTTCACGTATACAGCACTCCGGGTAGCTTTGTCAGTAGCCACTGCTGCTTCGCCTGCCTATCCACGGACGTTGCTTACCCTACCACGTTTTTATAAACGATGCTATGCCGCTCTTTAAAATGCTGAATCCAGCCTCCTCCAAGCTCAAAATGTAACCGTCCCAGAAGAAAAGCGAAGTTTTTCGCTTTGGCAGGAAGCATTGGCCCACTGATTGACACATTATGCACGCGGTTTGTGATAAACCAATGATAAAGCGGCTCTTCCACATTGGCATACAAAGGGTCCCCAACCCTTTTCTGCTGATGGGCATGACCACTAATACTTCTTGCCTTCACAATCGTGGTGCTTCCGCGTTTGCAGAATTGTGGATATTGTCAACTGAGCGAGCTCATATTTCTTTACAAGGGCACTCACCTTGAAGCCGCGTAGAAAATCCTGCAAAATTTGCATGTTCATGTCATGCAACACAGCTTTGCGCTTTGTCAGCGCCATCTTCGAACTGGGCTGTCCGCTGCTTTGGTGGCTTCAGCTGTGTAGCTACTACTGCGCTCGCTGCGAGAGGGACTGAGTTGGGGGATGGGTGCTACTGCATTGCTTCAATTTTCACCTTTTTTATCGTTTTCTCTCTTTCTCTTTTGGTGCGATTGTGGGTGACGAGCGAGGCGCAAAAACGTGAAAAAGCTGGCGCCATATTGTGGCACGCTGCGCCAACTCACAATGCTCTGCGGTGCATGGGTGGTACGGGCGGGGCGGGACGTGCAGCGCGGTAACGGCGGCAGATACGAATTTGCATAGGTGAACATCGCCCCGTCTTGGCATCATTCATTTCAAGGAAACCAAGCAACACAAATGTCAGGATTATTCTGCATGGCAAACGCTGTCCTGATGGCAAAATTTTGATCGTTATATCCGATATGCGGTGAATAACATATTGTTATATATGGTGTTTTCTACCATAGACCTCATGCATAAAATGACACTATTACCTTGACCCATCGTTATAACCGGTGCATCGTTATATCTGGTATCGCTATAAGTGGACCACACTGTATAATGAAATTTCTATACAGTCAAACCACGATATATCGAACAAGGTTATATAGAATTATTGCATATATTGTACACTTTCTATATCACCTGGAAAATCGCATGCATTTTTTATTTTTTATTTCGAACGGGGTCGGACATAAAATGGATATATCGAACTCCTCCACCCCAGACCACGTGTCCTCTGTTGACAGGCGGTGAGCTTTCCTGCAACACTCCTGAAGATAGCAGTGGTGCGATGGGCGTTCCCGACTGCTGCGATCGTGCCGAGGGCGTCATGCGAACGTAGAGGGGTACGCACGTGGCAGCTTGGCTAGTTCGACAATGTCAACAATGCATTGCATTTGTCGCACTGACTCATCTTCGCTGCTGTGCTCTGCGCCTGCCGCGCCTCGCGAGGACTGGCCGTCTGCACTTGCATCCACAAAGACGCGTAACAGCATGTGCTCACTGGGCTTACTCATAGATGCCTTGGCAGACGCCACTCAATACTTTGTAATTGACAGTGTTTCGAAATGCTTCGATTGACGGACTTGGAGATCACAGCAGAAGTGCATTGGACTGCCGCTATCCAATTTGCGCCAGGATTTGCGCGACTGCGGCCGTCACTTTACACCGGAAGATTACTAATGCAATAGCGTTTCGCGAGTCCGGTATTAGGGTAAACGCAAGCGCAAGGGGACAGGGCCTGGCCATGTCCCCTTGCGTGTCGTTTCAGGGGATGAACAGGGGCGCAAATGTGAATGGTCTGCACGGTGCAGCCACCTGGTGGCATAGAGCTCAACCACACACAGTAGCAGTAACAAAATGTATTCTTTGCTGCTGGTGTAAATTTTTCGCAGGACTGTAAATGTTAACACGTTTTTGTAAATGTTTCAAATATTTTACACTTGGTTAGAGCAATATTAGCTCTTTCTTTGGCTGGTTAAGCTCTGGGCCAACGGGTGGCTGGACCGTAGAGACCGATCAAGCAGCTGACGTACGTCTACGCTAAAGTTCCTTCATCAGCTTGAATTTATGCCTCCACCGTTCCGTCGAAACGTTTAGCTAGTGTGTTATTACCGGAATACCAGACACGTTCGGCGCTACAACAGAATGCTCGCAACGCACGCTGCTTCAATAGCTCTCGCTTGGAGTCGATGGCCAAGCGGTTAGTGCAGAGTTTTCACGCGGGTAGGGGCAGGCTCCAAAACAAACAGAAGTGGACGATGTGATGTCGCATCGTGACGCAGAACTAATGTAGGCAGAGCTTAGCCCCGATCGCTCAGCGAACGAGTTGAGGGGGAAAAGCATGGCTAGGGAGGAGGGTAACTTGTAATCGCTTGTAGCTCTATTAATATGTAACGCTTCATTTAAATTGTGGTGCGAATGTTCTACTTAAGCTGTACCCTATGCATCTACAAAATTTGTCCAAACCGTTTCAGAGGCCCTTTAAGCACGCTGCTACCAATAAGAAGCAGACTACACTGCTGCAGTACTTTCAGCCAAATAAACAAATACTTTGTGTGAAGCTTCAAGTGTGTATTACCTTCACCACGATTGGGGCGCGATCGGGGATCGTTGTTTGGAGTGCACATTCGGTTGTGCTGCATGCGTTTGGCCTAGGCCGCCCTGACTTCTGCGCGGCAGACGAAGTCAGCATTGCCTAGGCCAACTGCACGTGGCGCAACCGACATGCACTCGAACAACGATCCTCAATCACACCACCCTCGGTTCACTGATTGATTTGCAGAAGTTTTTTATGTGTTTTTTACGTGATTTTATACATCGAATTCTGGCTGTATCGAACTATTTCGCTATCACTGTGCTGTTCTATATATTAAGGTTGGACTGTAAAATGAACCAAACAGCCGATTTTACCTACTTTTTTGCATAGAGGTTTCATTGTACCTATGTGACTATGCATTAAATGTGTACCACATGTGGCTTTGCATACGCTGTGCACACACTGTGCATGCATATATCGCTACAGGTCTTTCTACATGCTCAAAGTTTGTTTTTGAGATGAATACGAACTGTCTCCTACGAAGACAGCATGTCAAGAGGCCGGCATCCAGCTTCTGCTACTGTTCCTAAGCGGGATGACCCCTTCAGAAGGCCCAGACAGACTCGAAGATCATTGTTTTGAGCTGTAAGTTTTCTCTTGCTTGTGGGAGGAAATTTGTGCAAGAATATTTCTAGAACCAGTGCTATGTCTAGCTTTGGGCAGGCACTGAAAAGCATATCTATCTCAATTCCTGCTCGGTGTGGCCGATTAGATCACAAGACATATCACCCTGGGCACTGTCACCACTGGAAATGTGTCAATATCCCTAGAATCAGAGCAAAAAAGGAAATTCCCCAAGCAGCGACCCATCAGACTGCTTTCAAATAGTTAAACCTTGATATATAACAAAATTGCCAAAATCGGCAATATGCTTCGTTATATCAAAATTTTATTATATTGAAATTCAACCTTTTATGCGAATAAGTACAGTCACCGATAGATTTTTCTTACACGGAAGTGGCCACAAAGTTTTCAAGATTATACTTCACAAATGCTGACACATTGGACATGGCAAAAGAATACTCCTATGAAGAAAAAGATCACCTGTGGAATCTGCCACTTTAGCAAGATAACTTTACGCGATTGATTGATCCTGGAGCAAGATCAAGAATTCCACGACCACTTCCTCGTCGCTTAGAGATATTGAAACATGGACTTTGTAACTGAATGTTGCATTGACGAACAGTTACCTGTATCGCATAGGGTATACCACTGATTCCTACTGTGATAAGTGTGGCAGTTTAGAGACAGTGGAGCACATAATACTTGCATGTCTTGCGTATCGTGACGGAAGATGGTCTTTTGAGCACCAAATGGGCATGATTTATCACGATCCACTAACATTACCTATCATCTATGGTCCAATGCCCGGCTCTTCAAAACAGCGGTAGGTCTTGTATTTATTGTTCCAATATCTACAAGAAATTGGTCTTTTCGGAAAGCTTTAAAAGTTTACTATACGATATAAAAAGGCCTGAATTCACCCACCATCCGTAAATGTCATTATCAGGGTTTACTCGCGCATTTCATATTTACTTTTATTTTCTTGCTTCGTTTTCTACTCTCCTCTGGAATCTTTTAATCTCCTTCCCCCTCCCTATACAGAGCAGCATTTCAGCGGTTGCATACATACTGGCAAAAATCTGTTTTCTAATAAAGAGCTTCTCTCTCTCAAAGTTTGGATTCCTTGTGTTTTATGTGCACTTTTATTTTTATGTTACTGTACATTCACCTGACAAAACTATTTACTCTATTTTCTTTAGAAGTGTTCTTTTTTGAAATAAACAGAATTACAGATTCCTATTCTTATGCCCTGCTAATAAATACAAAATATGCGCTTTCTATGTGATGCCATGCTAAATCGGGAGTTGAGTAGTGCACTCATTACTTTGGACATTTGAAAAATAATTAAAAATCATTAGTGGTTAGCTACAGAACAAACTCCATGCTGAAGCAAGCCATGAGGATAAAATTGTGCTTTGCTGCTTCAAACGAGCGGGTGGGGGGGTGGGGGTCATGGAGGGCCACCGCCCTTGGGTGCCACTGTCCCTAGTGACGCCACTGCTGCCAGCTTAATGCTTCTTGCTGTAAAACAAGTTGCAGTTTGGCCCGAAAGGCGAAGCATCGAGTGCAATAGCAAACTATTAGACAGCTATATGATGTCAGGATAGCAGTTTTATCGGCCGTATAAACCTTTAGGCATTAATTTACTAACCAAATTAACAAGCATGGTGTCACGCGTGCACAAGCAAATATGAACACATCTCACTTGATGACCACAGACACTCACTGCTAAAACGCTGACGTGAGAAAGTGGGGCAGTGGCAACGAGTGAACTGACTTTCATGCTCTCTCGCTTCAATGTGAACTAAGCAGTGAGAGCACAGCGCACATAAAGCTATCAGCACTCGGCACACTCTGTCCCCATCGCAGATCACTTTCAAGATAGGGCCAGCACGGCCACGCCATACACAGCTGTCACCAGAGTAGAACGCCCCTGGTGCCTTGCACACGATGGAAGACTGCCAGCCACTTCTTCCCCACCTTCTTCCCTTGCACGCACAAGATGAAGCCACCATCGCTGGCTCACCCTCGCACGCACAGCATACATCACGTGGTCACGATGTTATTTCACTTCAACTTTATATGGAACATCACGACGACGACGACGGTGGAAATGCACCTGGAGTGTCATATAATTGCTATCGCAATAATAACAGCCTCAATATGAGCAAAAATAACTTGCCTGTAGACCATGCCATGACTGATGATTACAGTGCCATCATCTGATGCCGAAGCAAACAGTGGATACCTTCGATGAAATGCAACCTGTCGTATTGCTCCCTTATGGTGCCTGTGAAAAGCACAAGAGATATTACTAATGTCAAAAGTTTGAAGTAACGACCGAGAACAAATTATTTTCATCATGTCAACAATTGCAATTTGCCTAAATGCTAGCACAAACTGCTTCTTTCACCTTGACATCCCCTTTATTGAACTAAAGGATCTATGTTGAAATAAAAATTTTATTCCGCATGCCGACAAAAATATTTTCGTCTTCACAAATCGACAGTTCGAGATATGTAGACAAATTGCACTTTTGCAATCTGCGATAAAACCAGAAGTTATAATATGTCAACATACTATTTTCCAGACTCCTTAGGGGCCACGAAAATGTCCAAAAGTCGGGCTGTCCGAAAAAAATGAATGCATGCCTTCTACTGCCTCCACTGCCTCCAAGAGCTCAAA
The DNA here is from genome assembly GCF_038994185.2 of Dermacentor albipictus. NCBI lineage: Eukaryota > Metazoa > Arthropoda > Arachnida > Ixodida > Ixodidae > Dermacentor > Dermacentor albipictus. The sequence goes on from NC_091821.1 coordinate 156,275,182, forward strand.
TTGCCACAGGCACAACTGAAGTAGCTGTGAAGGCTTGCCAGTACACCTATTAGACATGTTGGCGCTCGTACTGTGACAGGAGACGGCGGGTGCATGCATGTATATGGTAATTAAGGGATACATACTGTGTCCAGTGACAGTGGCCCCCTTCAACTCTTGTATGCTTCACCGCAATATATCAAGTATGCTTCGATGCGCAATACCATTGTACTGCGGCGAAGCTGACTTTCAGGAACCGGCACAATGCAACGTTTGAATTTTGCCGTGCTTTCTGCCATTCGAAGCTTTCGGCAAAAATGACAAGTGCGGCGGCAGTGCCATTGTTCACAGTGGCGAATTCTTTCAATGAAAAACACAGCCCCAAACTGCAGGAAGCTTGGTAGCGAACGTCAAAGCAGCTAAGGCCTAGCGTTGCTGTGGTGGTGGCTACGGCTGCCAGTGCATTGGTGTGTGAGAGCGCTCGTTAGAAGCTGCGAGATACTCAAAATGGCGACGGTAGTGGTTTCGATTAATGCTGTTTCACACCTGCAGTCATGACGAGTCAGAAAAATTGGATGGCGAAGGGTTTCAGCATCTTAAATTTCAGACGTTCTTATACAATGGCTCTATGGGGCACGTGGCAGTGCCGTGAAGCGTCCGAACTATTGGGCATGTCCAAAAAATCGGTCCTTGATTTATCCACGAAACAGGCTAAGCAAGTATACTAAAAAACAGCAACGCAAAATTTCAAAGTTGAAAAGGACTAGCACTCATTTCCTTTGTGCACACGGACACCTTCAATGACACGCTAATGGAGAAAAAAACGATAGAATAGTAAAATTTGAATTGAACTGAAAGACCGTGTGGACTTGACATTCAACTACAGCAACTGCAATGCACCAATATGACATGAAGGGATGTTTTAATATAGGCAAGCTTTCGTGACGTTAAGCTAGACTGACAAAACAAACCGGTGCTGTGTTGCAGCTATACAGGGTGTCCCAGCTAACTTTAGCCAGAGTTTAAATATATGCGAATGCTATGTAATTGGACAGAACCAAGGTAATATTGTTTGCCGTAGCTTGGAGATACTCAGATTATTTTTTTCATTCTACTTAATTGCACAATCAGTCCTAATTAATTAATCAACATCTCAGATATTATAATTACATGAAAAGCGTCAATGAGAAAATTGTAGAGAAACATGAGAAACTCCCGATACAGCTTTCTCTTGCTCAATCTGTGCTGCATAAAACTGTTCTTCCGAGCATAAAAGAAGCCTGAGAATACACACAAAGTGCCTCGAGCGGCCAGTCGCGTGGCAATTTTGCATGCATCTGCAGGCTTCTTTCATGCTCGGAAAAACACTTTTATGTAGCCCGTATTGAGCAAGAGAAAGCTCTATAGGGAGTTTTTCATGTTGCTCTACAAATTTCTCATTGACACTTTTCATCTAATTATAATATTTGAGAAATTTGTTAATTAAAACTAATGATCGAATTAGGTGGAATTAAAAAATAATTTGAGTATCTCCAAGTGACTGCAAACAACATTACCTTTGTTCTGTCCAGCTACGTGGCATTTGCATGTCTTTAAACTCTGGTTAAAGTTAGCTGGGACATCCTGTATATGCTAGCAGAACATATGCAAGCTGCCCTGTATGTTTATTCTCAGCACATGACTTATCAGTTGCTGTACTATACTACATATACTTTAAAATAATGTATTCCCACAGCTTCAGTCAGTACTTGTATAGTAGTGCATCTAGGAAGCCAGGACATAAAAACTGTGATATGGAAGGTGTGTTAAGAAGTAGGTAAACAGCTGGAAAACTTGATCCAAGGAAGTGTGCATAAATTCTGAGCTCAAGTCAAACTCAGTCAAACTCAAGTCAACACGAGCAATACCAGAATATCAATACTGCACAATGTTAGCATGATGTGTCTGTGAAACGTTACAACATTTTCTATGCTATTACTTTTCATTACGCTAGTACATACTGCATCAAAACTACAGATCATTTCAAATATATTAATTAGCACACCTCATGAACTGCATAACTTTACACTACACAGCCACAACAAATCAAAGCCACAAGGAAAAGCCCTGCTCTGACATGTGAAATTTGCCATGAAAGTTTCATATAAACAAAGAGCTCAATAGGCCTCATGCTAAAACACTTGGTTGATCCTGCTAGTGTTTTGATCCTGCTAGTTGATCCTGCTAGTGACTAGGTTGATGTCTTGCTTAAAGTAAAGAGACATATTTAGCTTGTAGCCTCTCTTGGCCAATTCTATGTGCTATTAACACTTCCTTACGTATTCTACCTCTGTCGTAACAGGTCTTAGGCACTAAATGAATATTAGATTTACAATAAGCTGTTACAAGAACCTACTCGCCATCTTGACAGATCGCCGATACAGGATCATGCACAGTTCACTATTCAAGCTAGAGCTTCTTACCGTAGTGTTTTATAGGGTTTCACAGAAAGGTCCATGTCAAACCAAGTCAACCTGTTCTCAAAGCTGCCAGTGATGACATTGTCACCTAGAAAAACAACATGGTAAACATACATAAGCCTGCACGTTTCACTAGAGAATTAAAAGGACACTAAATATTAAGTCAAGCTAAAGTCATAGATTAATGCTCGAGAATGTCTAAGGTATCAATATTATCGATAACATAGCTTTAGCAATAGAGAAATCAAGGTACAGTTGAACTCACTTATAACAATATTCAAGTGCCACGGAAATGCCATTGTAATAACCGATAATTATTATAACCAAGTTGCATGAAAAAATCAAAATAGGGGATGGCAGAGCTGACGTGAGAAAACTATAACGGCAGGGAGGCCCAGTGCCCCTCCCTACCACCTTCCCACAACAGGCTGCTGATTGTGTTCACTTGTTGAACTGCTTTCTGGGCGCTCCGATCGTATGTGACAAGCCGCGGCTGTCGCCGTTAAAGAATAGCACTGCTATACGCGTATTGCGTGCCGATGGATGCGCCACTGGTGGCGGCCTTGCACAGAACACACGGGAGAGGAGCCAGCCACGCGCCGTAGTTTGTTGTGTCGTTGATAGTGCTTTTCTATCTTATTCATGTTTTCAGAGCAACATAGGCAACACCCTTCGCATGTGTGGGGTGGCCAAAGCTTTAAGGAATGTCGAAGAAGAATTGCTGCAGGGTGGGGGGCTCAAATACCGACGAAAACGTGCCGGCAAAAGCGTGCTGGCGATACAGTTCTAATCATTCCCTGCAGAGCCTCATCAGTGGGAGCAACGGTAGCTATGGATCGTAATTTCAGCGGGACATTTCTAGTCTTATCCTTTCCTTTGTCGCATCGGTGTTTTTTCCCACTCTATCATAATCAGACGCGTGCGCACTGTAGTTCGTCTGCAGTGCAGCACACGGTTTAAAGGCATTTCGCTAAAGTTCGGAATGCCATTTGCCACTTATATTGTTTTCCGCTTCTTTACCGCGTTGCGCTATCTAGGCAGCACCACTTCAAAAGCGCATTGTGTTGTATGTTAAAGCTACTGAAGTTTGCAAGAACTGAAATTGTTGGTTTTATGTGGCCTGGTAAATCCTCGCACCAGCTGTCGCGCACTTCATGTTCTTACATCTATTTTATGTGTTTAACTGTTGCCAGTTGCGTCATGCATAACTCTTGTTGATTCTTTTGAGCTGCGAAGTTTTCACCCAGCCTCGTTTGTTAAAAGCATAAATCACGCTGTGTCATATCGGAATGATACCAGGGAAGCGCTTCTTTCCCGAGGACATCTTAGATATTGTGTTTTTTTGGAAATGTGTTTAGAAAATAGGTAGTTCAGTACGAGAATTGCTAATAGTTGCTGCATATGGTATTTTTGTTCCATTTGTCGCTGAAAAGATCGCGTCACGTTTGGAAGTCATCACACCTCGATGCTGTCTGAGCAGACTTAAAGGGAAGCTGAAACGGTTTTCAATTTCCATGAATTGCTGGGATTGGGAAGAACAAACCTAATAATTTACGGTTCCGAAATTTTTTTCTTCGTTTTGTTAATATAAGGGGCGGAAATCGCTTTCTAAATCACCCCCGCGGACACACCCCCATTGCTTCCCGGAGCTCCGGGTGAGGTGGTTGCCAGAGGAGAGAACCGGCAAGAGTGACGTCATTCGCGGGAACCGAGCTGCCGGACCGGCGTGCTGGCATGTGCTGGCATGCCTCTTTCCGTCCTGTGCTTTACTGAACGACGCTACGAGAAATCTGCTGCCACCACCACTCGCGTTTGTTTTCTTTTGCGATTTTCGTAAACTGTTCTTTCCTTCTGTGCTGCGTGAGTGCCTACAGCCAAGGGCCCCCAACATGCCCTCGTTCTGTGCAGCATTCGGCTGCTCGAACAAAGGTGGGCAAGACGATGTGGTGTTTCACAGGTTCCCGAAGGACAAGAAGCTTGCAGTGCAGTGGGTACGTGCGGTGAGGAGAGACAAGTTCGTGCCGACGAAATCAACTGTGCTGTGCTCAGACCATTTCAGTGATAGTCGGATAGCCTTACGACAAATGCGGAAACGCGTTGTTGCTAGCGTTGCTATACTCCGTTTCATACATCAAGTGCAATGCTGTGGAGGCTTGAGATACTTCTTGCAGTGGCTGCGTTCGCACTTAGAAAAAGTTCGGTGTTTCTTGACCCGATTTTTGAGAAAACTTTCTATATATAAGCTCAGTTCTGAATGAAAAAAAAAAAAAAGAATTTACCCACAGAAACAATCCGTGTACTTATACGGCTGCTAACATGTTCTTTTAAATCAATATTCTTTTCGGCATCTTTCAATTGCAGCCCGTCACGGCAGCTTCACGTGCATGCTCGCGCGAGTAAGCACCGCTGGCATGCTGCGAAGCATAGACGGAAACGCGCGCAGTAATAAATTTTGGTGACCGGACTTCGTGCACAGCTTCCACAGCGTTGCACCTGAGGTATGAAATGGAGTATAGGCTTGCCTAGTGACGTTCGACGTACGGTTGCAGTTATCGTGTTTACCACAAGGCGGTGCTAAAACTGCCTTATATCTTTATGTCAACACTAGCATGGAGCACGCATACCGATTCTTGACCGAGCCACAATCGCAAAGTCGTCGAACCATAGTATGAATATTGCACATATAATACCTCTGGCCATCTCTGGATGTGTATCATAAGTAACTTCCATGACTTTACCTCGCAGCACTGCATGTGCACGCTTTGAAACGCGGCACTTATGTTTGCAATCGTGTATCAACACTAAAAAAACCACGGGACTTTAGACAAGCAGCGGCAAGGTGCTTGACATCGCGGAATTGCACCCGTGTTTACAATCTAATGGGAAGTTAGTGCTTCGGCATTCTTCCAGCAGCAAGTTCCCAGTGACACTTTAGCGAATTTTTTCTCCCGTCATTGGAACGTGCAGCTACATGGAAAAAAACAAGATACGTACCAGCTAAGATTTCCAACGCGCGAGAAGGTGCACACATCGCTCTCGCTGTAGGCACACTCAACATCGTCGTTGCCGCCATCGTTTTCCGTATCGGCTGTCGGTTCGAACATGTACGGCGAAAATACAAGCTGTCCCGAGACAGCGAGAACTTTCCACAATGCTTACAACTCAGCTATGAAGCCAGGATAGAACAGCGTGCTACGCTCTGAAACGGCGGCACCGACCGGCGACTGCCGCGAATTACGTCACAGCGGCCCCGACCAATCATGGGCAACAGCGGCGTTTGCGAAATGCCCTGAGGTGCTGGTGCGCGTTTTCTTGAAAAAACAGCCACTTGCGTTTGTTTTCGCCCTTTTTAAACCAGATATTTGTGTTCAGGGGACTCAAAACTGTAGAATGCCGCAGAGAACTCATTTTTTTCTAAAAGTGTTTCAGCTTCCCTTTAACACGCCGAGCGATTTGTTTGTTTCCAAAGTAGACCCTTCTTGCATGTGAATTTCGTACTCATCTGAATTCTTTCTTACTATGCTTACGCCGCAGAGGACTAAACCCGACCTTGCCACCAGCGCTCATCTACATTGACTGGCGCTGCTCTGCTTTTAAATGTATCATGTGGCACCTCTTTCTAGTAACATAAAAAAAAGTACTGAAGAGTTAGTCAGGCTTTAGGTTTGTATGTTTCCAAGCAGCTCCCTTAAGGAATTTAAAATTGCAAAAACTGCAGCGGGGACGGCAGTTCATCGGCGTATGCAGCAGAATTGCATTAGCGGTACAGCGCTAACATGCGTTTTTATTAACTCGTGCATTTCGTGACTTCGTTGACTAGTGTATGCATTTCCATCAATAAATTTGCAATTGCTCTTCTTGAAGTGACTTTGACTGCACTTATTCAGCAATGTCACATGTATTAATCGGCAGATAAATCACAACAGCATATGCAGACACCGCACCATGCGGATTTGTTTGATATAAGTCTGCACTAACGATGGGTGCTTTTCAGGTACAGAAACAGTGTTACGGCACGGGTAGAATAAAAAAAAAAAAAACACGATCGAGACATTGCATTACTCAACAAAATTTAACGGCTAGTTAACATGAGCTCCACTTCACGTAAATGGGGTTTATGGCGTTTGTCTGCGGGACGCATCTGGAACATATGTGGACCATGTCGTCCCAAACACTGGTAACAGCGTCTTCATACCTCCTCCCACAGAGGTCAGCGTCTTCCCCACAGCTATCACCGCAGAAGAAGCAGTCTAGCACCCGAACAAAGAAATCGCAGCCGCCAACTTCAGCCATGCTTGCTGCAAAGGGGTGTCGTCTGCTACTGCTCCTGTGCGTACTGTTGGAAGCGCCCGCTAGGTGGCTATCAGTGGCGCCTCTATAGGCGGTGCATTAGGTGTATAATAAATGCAAAGGGGGGCACTGGTGGCAAGTGATATGCGAGCACTGCCGAGGCATCGCTTTAGTGGCCCCAAAGGGGGCCTTTTAAAAAAGGAGAAAAGGTTGCCGCGGCAGCCTGTCAGCTTGAGAAATCCAAAAGAAACATTGAGGCAAGATCACCACAAGCACCTCACCACATACTTCTCACTGGCTTGCATGAGACAACCCTATGTCCGTCAGCCTTGCATGCTTTACACGAAGCTTGCCTACATCCTTCTCCAAGGCATCCAAGTGCTCCACGTAGTGCAACGAAGATACCTCATGAAAACGAAGCCATGGAGAGACTGAATCATCTGCCAGGCCTCCTGTGAGGACAACATTGAGGCAGCCTGCCCTGCCGCATCATTGCTGCCGTTGTCGCCGTCGCTACCCGATGCAAGCACATTCGTGACGATCACCTCATCGGTTAGAAGCACTTAGTTTCCAAATCTATAGCCATGCGCTTTCTTTTCACCGGCAACGACGTGCATTGCCAAAGACCAGCGGGCGGATCAGCCATCTTCTGTTTCTGCCCTCAAACGAGGCTGAGAAACCACGTGGCCAGGAACGATTTCGAAGCAACCAACAAAGATGAATGCAAGCGATTAAGCTGTTTGCAGAACTGCGCTGAATGAGGTGCCAGTGAGCAGCGCAGTTAGTGCGGTCCATTTATGTTTTGGGGGGTGGCACGGCATAGAACTATGGGCGCAGGCCATTCATGTTCGGAGGGGTGGAAGGGCGATGGGAGAGAGGCGCGTGGAGATGGTTGGAAAATGAGCGCACAGCGGTTGTTGAAGCAGCGGGCCATCGTGCAGCGGCTAGAATTTCTCGTCTTCTTTCTTTCATTTCCACGATTTCACATTTCACTACCTTTCAGCTCGGGCACCCAGCAGCCAGGCTTCATCATTAAAATCGATAATGCAACATCGGGGCATCGTAGTAAGCAGGTTATTTCCCCATGGAAACCATGCAAAACTTGACGGTGCAGCAGCTTTTCATTGTTGTAACCGATATATTGTTAAAGCCGGTATCATTATAAGTGGGTTCAACTGTAAATGCAGGACACAATTTGAGACTCCACCAGGACATTCAAGTACTAGCCCGATGGCTTAATGATTCCTCGTTATAATTCTGTCACTAGCACTCAACCACACACAATAAAAAGATTGTTGCATTGCATTATAAGATGGAAGAAAGTGATACTTGCCTACTTATATTAGATTCACACACACACACACACACACACACACACACACACACACACACACACACACACATGCACGCACAAACACACACACACGAAATACCTTTTGAGGTTACCCTTGAATGTAATGTGGGCTAGTGAAAGGTTTCGTTTTCGCTGAACTCTGCGCCGCCCACAATTTTGCGTTTCAGTAGTTTCGTTATCACATAGTGCTGTGCAGGTTTTGCTGACTCATGAAACTCACACAAACTGCAACTAGCAGAGAACGAGGCCCATTGCTACGAGCGTCAAAGATCACATTTATGATTGCACGTCCTTTCCCTTCCTCTATGGCACTGTCGGCTCTGTCTTGGCTTGGTTTCTAGCAGAACTTTTGCATTTTGTAGAATAATGTGCCTCAATGTCTTCCTGGCCCACTGCAGCAGGCAAGGACATTGAGGCACCCTAATGCACATGAAACCATAGCACTGGCTGTTGGGTGCCATTTTACTCACCAACAGCAGCAAAGGGTGGTGATGGCATATGCAGCATCACGACTCCCTGCTCGGGGGCAGGCGATGTGAACTGTGCTATAAGTATGCGGACCCTTCAGAGGTGACTTTCTCTTAAACCAAGTCTTTTCTTGGCATGAAACAAGCACTGTAAGGTTTCTGGAATGGTACTTTAGAGGGACTGACAACCAATTTTCATGGTAGCCATGTTTTTTTTTTGTGCAATGAAACGCTTACCAGTCAGGGTGTCTAATCATGAAGTGTGAATGCGGAAAACACCGTGGAACATATTTAATTAGAATTTTTCAATCTGCAGTGGGAATGTAGTTGTTCACTGGAAGCACGCTGAAAACAGTGATAGTTGAGTGCGACAGCAATTATACGCCGGCATTAGTGGGAGACAAACGACAAGTGTGGCCGTAGCTGCAACAAAGTATGATTTTGTTTATCATGTCGATGTTCCTGCGATTCATGTTTTTTGAATTGATAAATTATTTATGCAATAATAGCTTCATGTTTTCGTGGTTTCCTGTCCAACTGCTTTGGTGTTTAACCAGTCAAAATGAAACCAATCGGATCGAAAACAAAATGACGCCTTTACAAGCAACATGGAGTTCAGCATGTTGCAATAGCTATGCGTGCGTTTTGGTTTCCAAAGCATAGAATAATGTGCGAGTGTCTAATAATATACCAACTGCAATTTTTAGCAATAATTATGCTGTACTTAATAACAGTCGACTTACACCCCTGTCAAGCAGGCAAGTTAAGTCCACTTACAGAGAGCGCACTCGGTTTTAAGTGCACTTTCCCAAACCTAATCGTCCCAAACGGAGTGTAGTCGCAGAAGAGTGCACTCCGGTCAGAGTGCGTTACGGAACGCTCTTTGCTGGTCGAGTGCGTAGCCTCGCCGCCAACAGTTTCAACGATACAAAATGTAATGCGTAGAAAAAGGTCACAGAAGTTCGTTTTAGCTGTTGAAAAGCTTTTAAAAAAATAATCAGAACAGAACTTGCTGATATTCTGTTCTAGCAGGATCAAATGCCATCTTGTCGCACGCCACCATCTTGTTCTGGATTGGCTAGGCATTCGTCTTGGCCGGCCTTGACTTGTAACGCTCTTATGATAAAAATATTTTCGTTTTTTTAGTAAATATATATTAAGATGGTTTTTTCTTTATAATACAACTAAAGCAATCACTTTTTAGAAGGTTTCTTTATTTTAATCTACATCTTCAAAAAACATGCTTTTAGTCTGCAGTCATATTTTTTAGTGCAAGTGCGCTCCGTTTTACCGTTTAGCACCACGTAGCCTAAAGTGTCACTCAAGGTCTTGAAGTGCACTCCCCGTAAGTGCACTTAACTTGCCCACTTGACAGAGGTATTACCTACAGTAATCTTAAAAAATACACTCGAAGTAGCAAGATTTCACCGCCAGGTCTTGCCACTTACTGGTTTTCGAGACTTTCTTTTCCAATTTAAAATTATAATTCCTACTTAAATCGCAAGCAGCGTGCTGGATTCTATCACTGTAAATCATGGTAATTTAATTTCCATTAAAGTCTCACAACACATTCTTTGCCATTTGTCAGTTCTTTTAACAGTCCACATCGACTTAATGTTTGCCTTTAGTGTCTCTTTAAATGGACACTAAAGGCTAATACTAAGTCAACATAGACTGCTCAAATACCATTCCAGAAACCTCACAACGCTCGTTTTGTGCCAAGAAAAGACTTAGTTTACGAGAAAATTGCATCTGAAGGGTGCGAATACTTTTATCAGAATTCAAATCTCCCGCCACCCAACCGAGGGGAGTGGCGACGTTGCATACGCCATCACCGCCCTTTGCTGCCGTCGGTGAGTGAAACAGCATCCGACAGACAGCGCTACCGAGCCAAGACAGATAAAGTCCGAGTGGCAGATTCTCTGCTGCAGCTGCTTTTTGGCCAAGTGGTGTAGACTGTTCAGCATTTCGTGATATCACATGGGAATAGAATTCTCTGCTGCTTGCAGTTTGTGCAAGTTTCGGGAGCCAGCAAAACCAGCGTAGCACTACGTGATAACTACTGAAACGCGAAAGCATGGGCGGTGCGCAGTCGAGAGAAAACGAAACCGTTCGACCGCCCACGTAGTAGTCAAGGGAAATTTCAACGAGTTCGTTAGTCTAAACATTAAATAGACCAGGACAATTGGCATTTTATGTCGTCTTATAATGCAATACGAGGATGTTTTGTGCAATGAGTGGTTGACTACTAGTGACAGAATTTAACTGAGGAGTGCTTTCGTCATCGGGCAAGTGCTTAAATGTCCTGGGGGAGTCTCTAATCATGTCGTGCATTTACCTCAATTTCTCGATTATTAAGGCTCTGTTCACTATAGTACCGACGCCTTCGAGATTTTCGAGCACTAATCTATCCCTTTAGCTTAACTTAATATTTGCCTTTAGTGTCCCTTTAATGTAGTCAGATGTATTTGTCAGCATGTAAAATTCCAACACTAGGAGTAGACATGTAAAATAGGGTACAGTTGTTATTTAATAACTGTTAATTAAATTCCGGGGTACTTTGTGCCAAAAGCATCAACTGATCATGAAGCACACCGTAGTGGAGGTACTCTGGATTAATTTTGACCACGTGGGGTTATCGAACGTGCACCTAAATCTAAGCACACAAACTAGTATGCATTAAATGTTTAATAAAATACCTTTTAACTTCAAACCACCTTAACTCTTTCCCTACTGCACCTAATAAGCATCGTTAGCCCACTATCAACGGTCTGAAATGCCACTTTCCTGACCTTCCGCATTGCTCACGGACACACTGCACTATCAAACATGAAGGAGGAGAACAATATTTTTGTTTTCTAAGCAGTTCACCTTTTTCCCGCCAGGCGGTGATTTTTGAATGCGCACCAAAGTTTTCGCGATCGTCAAAGTAGAAAGCAAAAATAGCCACCTCTGGGATGGCGTGCGCGCTTCGAACAATCGCAGATCTCACGATTCTGCTACGTCTGCAGCTGATTTTACCAATGGAATGAACAGCAACAAGTCTAAGGATGCTGCCTTTTTGCCGTACTTCGGCTCCGAGAGTGACGACGATGGAAACCAGCCTGAAACATTGGCGGCCGCAGCCCAGCACGCCCAACTGTAGTGCTTGCAGTTAAATTTTTGTAGTGGGATACCTGTTCAATTTAAAATATAGATTTTTTCGGAGACCGTGCCTATTAGACGGCAATACGTTTTGTACATCTAATAATTTTTGTTGCATTTTTTCTTAGTAGATACAAGCGTGTCTTTACAAGCTTAGTTCAATTTTATCCCACAATCTTGACTCTGGCAATTGTCATTTTTTTTATGACATACATCTCGTTAATAAAAATTTTATGCATAAAAAGCGCATTCATTCTGGTTTTTGTTTATGTATGAAATAAAATATTGAGTGCAGTAGTTCTTTCAGAAAAAAAAAAGGAAATCTGACGTAACCTACTAAAAACACCAATTTTCCCCATGGTAGAAAAAGAGTTAATCAACATCATTACAAACGGATTGCAAACAAACTCCATACAATACCGATGTGTACTTATTTATTGTTTTCTCGGGGACTGCTCGGGGAACACAGTCGGCGATAGTTGAAAATTTGATCTGCGGGTCAAGCGTGTCGGCTTTTACACGACTCGTCGAAGGTTCCAGGGTAATCGCTGGAGCCTGCGTGCTTTCCAGAAAGTACTACACAATTCGTGTCACGCATACAATTTAATTATACAAGGTTCGACGAGAATATACACAATAGATAGAGTCAACAATAACATTCCAGTATGTTTCAAATCATGCAGGCGCATCTTGCACTGAATGATAACTTTAAGTTGTAGTGAGCGAAATTGCAGTCCCAGAGAAAAGGCTAAATAAGTACATGTGTCAATAGTCAAACCCGGACATAATGAACCCATTTATAACGAATTATTGTGTATAACAAACACATGTCAAATCCCCTTGAAAATTTTTGTACAAAATTTTTATTTTATATATAGAATTATCTATACTATATCGAACTATTTTGTTATTCGCTTCAGATTCATTGTATCTGGGTTTGACTGTATTAAAGCATCGGGAAAAGTGAGACAAATGCTCAAAAGTCAATGAGTAACCAAGAAAGCTGGAAAAACATGCCCTCTTGAACCACTAGCCAGTGACTCACCTTTGGGGTGGACAGCAATGCTCGAGATCCATTTGCAGTTAGATATGAGCTTTTTGGACAGCTCCTGTTTGAGCAAGTTGTACACACGCACAAAGCGTTGCATGGCCACAAAAAAGTAGGGCCGTACAGGGTGAAACAGCACCCGTGAGACAGTTCCCTTCAACTTTGAAAAAGGTGCCTGCAAAGACAGAGAGGCCTCAGAAAATAGTTCCTGCAGACCACTGTGCTAAAGACATTGCTGGGGAAATATTGCTGTCCCTGTCTTAACACATTGGCAAGTGGTTTATTCAAATGTTTGCTCACTAGATGAAATGAGTGACAGACCGTTGAAAGCTATCTTTAAAATCTAGTAGAACAAAAACAAAGTTTCAAAGTATTTTTGCACTATAAGCTTAGTTTGCACAACCTAGCTCTACAATATCTGTAAAGGCAATTTGCGATTCTGCAAACCTGTCACTAAGTTTACATAATAGGGTAACAGTGTACATACAAAGGCAATGCAATAGGTAAGTACGACGTGCTGCTTTGAAGGGTAAGTTTGATTACACCGAGAAGAGAGACAAAGCAGGTGCAAGTAGAATAAATGAACTAAAATAATGGAATCACCACAGAGAAAACATTACAGAAAAGAATGCACTGTACAAACTTAAGTACCATGCCCAACTTACATGCAGCAAATGCAAGTACAGCAAAAGTAAGTGTAGTGCAGTATGAATTTTAGAGCAAATAAAGCGTGTGACAGACGAATCCCAGACTATAGTTTACAGTGCTAGGAAGAAAAATGTTCTTACCTGTGATCTTCTATGGGACAAATGATGGATCACAACCCCACTCTCGCCCCCACTGCCACCAGTAAGCACAACAGCAAAGTAGTCTCCCTTGGCATGCCATGTTACTTGCGACACCGTGTGCCGGTGAACCACACTCAGTCGTAGTCCTTGGCTACTGAACTCTTTTGATGTTGGTAACACCGCTTCCCAGGTTGCAGCAGTAAACTTGCCACCTTCTGCACACAGAGACCCACTTATGCAGAGTGATGCAGGTCTTGACATAGAGAACAGAGAGCCACACTCTGTGCAGCATTTTGGAATCCCTGCCATTCCACCTGAGAAAGCTGGGCACTACATGCAATGGCCAATACAAGGAAGCTATACTGGCAATAACAAAATGTTTCAGCAAAGTAAAGTGTGCAATCTGCTATCACAATGGGTTCCTCTGAAGGGACATGTGCATAGATGGTATGTGCTGACATGGAGCATGGTAGTGGATAGCGTATACCATGCTATGCTAAAATATCCTGATGTCAATGCATTCTGGCCGTCATTTCATTGTGGGCATTGAGTAACATAAGTTTGCACATTCACAGCCGCACTTCTCTGAGCAGCAGCTGTGTGCATGATGCCAGACATGAAGTTTTGTCGGCACTGTGCAATGCTGCTGCATGCAATTAACTGTTCACAGCTTTTGCTTTCATCATTCTCATGAATTTCAAAACTAGTAGAATTATTGTTAGAAACACACATGCACTTCTACACTAATCCTCAGTGCCTTAAGCTTTGCCATCTAAGGAAGGATGCTGCCCCTCCAATGCAGCGTTAACAACTTCAGAAACTGCTGCTGTGATTTTTGCACTGAAAACTGGTATACAGTTCAATCTTGACACACATTTACTAAATTGTATTTGCACCAAAAAAATAAGCTGAAAAGCAACTTGAATTATTTAGTTAAGATTTCTGTGTTTCAGTATTAAAAATTACTTTATAGGCAACTAGAACGAGTCCTGGTGGATAGCAAAGTTTTGGTAAGCATGCATGAACAAAATCCTGCAAGATACTTGAACAATAACTACAGGATCAAAAGCACTGGCGTGTGCAGTAGAGATTTTGTAGAGTGGAGCTTCTGCATGGGTCACACCTACTGCTAGCAGCTGCAGTCACATGGTGCCATGTGTAGATGTCTATCAGCCTTACAGGTTGCCAATGTTAGGCTGTCGTTTTGTTTGTTTAAAATGACCAAGTCACAAGGCCAAAATGGCGATAGTATGACATTTGTAATAATGACAGGGCGTGACACTAAGACCACTAGCATCCCTTTGGACATCACTGAGGTGCCTGTAAGCTCACTTTCAGTTGCTGTTTCCCTGTTCTGATAGGCTGCTAGTGCATTTGGAAGCATATCCGTGAGCATGAATGGTGCCCCCAGGCATTTTTCATACCAGCACAAGAGATGGCGAAGAGGCATGTGCTATCCTCTGCTTGATGGCCAGTGCTTTTTCGCACTTGCCAGCAACATTTGCACGTGAAAGAACATGTGTAAATAACAAATTCACTGTGGGGCAACAATTTTCATCTATTGTACCAGAGGCTCCAGGTACACACATGCAAAGCAAGTGAACTTTGTTAAATTGGTACTGTGTAACAAGATTACTCTGCTAAATCAAGGGAATAATGAACGAAGTTAACGGAAATAAAAGTGTGAAATTAAAGTTTGTTATATCATAGATTTTGCTCAATCAAGCTTCATTATAATCTAAGGTTTGACTGCAAACAGACATTAGCTTCCAGTAAGTATGGTGAGGAGCTGTGTGCAGAAAAGCATTTGCAAAAAGATACTGTAGATTATGCGTTTATGCCTCATGCAAATAAAACTAAAAGTTCATCAAGTCAAAAATTTGCAGGAATATGGAGGCAGCACTTTCAGTGGGGGTGTAACAGGAAATTATCAGCCTATCTAATTGCGGATAATAAAAGCAATGGGGACGTTTAAAACAGTTATCTGTAACATAACTAGATTAGGGAGGGGGATGAAGCTTTAAAGCAGGAGTTTTCAAACTTTCTGGCCTTGGAGAACCTCACCAGCTTTCCCAGAGCGCCGCAGAACCCTTCCTATGTCCCTCTTTACTGACTCGCTATAAGAGCTCATTAAGGCATAGTTTCCTATAAAAATTTTAGTAGAAAACTCTGCATTAAACCATACAGCAAAGAGGACCGGGGGAAGGGGCAGGGCCTTCCTTGTGGATCTGCCTGTGTGCGAGCAAGACAATAATCAAAGCAGCACAGCTGCAGCGTCTGGTTGTTATCTTTGATCGCAAAGGCCGTCACTCTTGATAAGAAACTTATCATAATACATAAAACATTAATTTTCTTTTC
Organism: Dermacentor albipictus; assembly: GCF_038994185.2. Taxonomy (NCBI): domain Eukaryota; kingdom Metazoa; phylum Arthropoda; class Arachnida; order Ixodida; family Ixodidae; genus Dermacentor; species Dermacentor albipictus. The sequence continues at coordinate 156,291,069 of NC_091821.1, forward strand.
ACGGCACTCCACGTACCTATTTACAGCATGCGCCGACCACACAGCTACCGGTCTTGGTACCGCGAGCCACAAATAGCGTCTTGATGTAAATGAAGTGTCAGACGCACAAAAGTTCATTTCAAACAAATATCAAGAGTCACTCATGCTGAGGAATAGCCTTCGATATACCGATCACAATGCTAAGCTTAAATGCCTGTGTCGCTTGGTACGCAGCAGCACCCCTTGCATGTGTTGAAATGCTTGTTGAGCGTTTTCATTACGTATAGAGTAAAAACCGACACAGCGTAAATTACTGGTTGTGCTGTGTGCCGCCACTGACACCCCGGAACCACAAATCACACATGAATGCGCCCCGCATGTCCGTCACAATATACCGTTTAAACAGCCAATTTTGTCACCTTCAACCACAAGAGCTGACCGGGCATACACCGCTAAATTCGCTCAGCTTGCAGAACTTCCAAGTTGATTCCTGCTCATGTGTTACAAACCACTCTCGCAAGCATGAAGGAAAAGTGCTCAACGCAGCCACCATGGGCCCGCAAATCGCACAGTGATGAATCTAGCGACTTGCTGCCGTGTTGGTCTCTCGCAGACTACTGATGTGTGAATGTGGGGTGGGATAGCTTCGTTAAATCCAAGATACAATGCAAAATGTCTTCTACAAATCAATAAATTGTGGAAGTGAGTTGGGAAAAATGGAATGGGGTCGAATTTGTTGTGATCGCTCATAGGACCCAAGAATGAATGCTATTTGAGGAGCCCATGTTTCGTGGAATGCAGCTTGAGAACCCCTGCTCTAAAGGAACAGACATCGTAGAAAGTTATTAAGATGTGAGGGTGATTGGGAAAATTAACAGAAATTATCAGCCTAACTTGAGTGCAATGAAAGAAGTACAGTCAGATTGGGACAAAAGCTTGCAAGCACATGGGCAGCATGCCGAGGCTTTTACGAAAAAATTTAATATGTGGGGGCAATTAGGGGATGCATAATAATTGAATTAGGTGCTCCAGGGGCCACTAACATATCCTGTAAAACAAGTGAAAATAATTTCTCTTACCTGTGCCAGGTTTATGGCACAGGTATAGTTCAATCCCTCTACATACTAGAGTGGATGCTGAAAATTGCTTTACACATCACAAATATTTAAGCATTGCCAGATAGCAAACATGCTGAAAACAATCCCATATTCTACCTGCTCTTACTAAAATATATTACCCAAGATGACCTTTCCCAAGTCTGTCTGAACTGCAGCAATACTATCTACGTACTTCAATAAGAAGGCGTCATATTCTCACCAGAAGGAGTGGCTTCTTCGGGTAATGATGAAAGAACAGTATCGGTATTGTTTAGCACCAATTTATCTCCAACACCCGGATTGATGATGTGTACAGCATTTTCCCTGCAAAGAAAAACTGCTTCATTATCATAAACCTTTCACCTTGCCTGCCACAAGCATGTGGTATAGCGTGTGCGCTGACAGCTTAGCTAAAGCCGTCCTGCCACCATATCATAAAGCACGTTAAACAATGCATCACTGCAAATGCATTTTGATAAGCTGCAATATACAGCTGAGTTCTGATATGGTAAACTCAAAGTCAATAGCAAGATAGGTCAATCACTGAAAAGAAAAGATTAAAAAGGCAATTATGTCTTCACAGGATTACTAGGATACAGTAGAACTTCGTTAATATGTTTCCGCTACATACATTTTCCCGACACTAACAATTGCAATCAAGAACTAAAAAAATGACCCAATAGAGTTACGCTCATTTGTTACCAGTTCACACGTTCCCAGAACACAAGATTTTTCGGCACCAACGTTCAATACTTCGCCAAACTGCCATCGTATGATACGTTTTCCGGCTCCTAGATCCTTTGTAAACAAGAAAATGCGCAAGGCGCACGGACGATCCGAGAACAGCATATAGCTGCCGGCCCCGGCAGCTTCACCACAATACTGGTCCGCCCGTCTCACGTGAAAACACCGGCGCTTGCTCTGTTTCTCAATTCGGTACCAGCAAATCTTCTCAGGGGTCGTCACACGTGGCATTCACAGCTACCACCGCCAATCGTATTGTGATAAGCATCTTCAAGCCTATCTAACCGAAATGCGACACCATTCCTTGCTGCAGACTGCAATCGTATACGTTTTCCAGCCGCTAAATTCCATGTGAACAAGAAAAAGCACGACGCGTGTGATCGAGAACAGTATACTGTATAGCCACCCAGCTCATGTGAAAATGACAGCGCACACAGTTTCTTCTTTCGCTACCAGCAATTCTCAGGCCGGGTTGTCACCCGCTGCATTCATAGCCATCGCCGTCAAACCTATTGCGATAAGTATCTTCATCTGTTTCACAGCACGTGGTGCGTAGTGCCATTGGTAGCATGCTGCACACTTTTTAGTATGCAATAATCCAAACATGCCGCCGTTCCCGGCTGCAGGTGACGTGATGTGAGCATCACGTTTCACTTCAGCAGCACTGGGCATCGCCCACCAGCTTGATTTCGCTTTGGTTTCTCATCGCTCTCTTAACCCTTTCGCTGTCACGGACGTACCGGTACGTCATCGCGCTCCCCCCCCACAGTGTCACTGACGTACCGGTACGTTCTCTATCGTGCGTTCAAAATTTCGCGCCTGAGCACAAAGCTGGCGCTCCTGGATTGGCCACGCTATCTGTTGACTCTTTCTACAAGTTCGTATATTCGCCCCGACATGTCTAAGTCCATGTATTGAAGAGTACGGTGCGACTGCTACTCCCCACTTTCTCTTTGCTGAGTGGCGGGGTGGCTCCGTGTTCGCTGGATCATGCGTGGCGCGCGTGTTGTTATGGGTTCAAGGGTTGTTCTGCCTTCTCCGCTGGTTTGAAGGTTTTTGTTTTTCTTCTGTTGGCGTGTCTGCTACGGCGCGTCAAGTTCAGGTGCACGTGCCGTTGCCTCTCCATAAAGGGTGACTCGATTGCTGCTTTCGCTCTCTCGCCGCACCCTCGCTTCCGACTTGCAGCAGTAAACGTAAAGCCCTTCGAACTTTGTTTAGCGTTTTTCCATCTCCCTCTGTCTTCTTGATCACGCAACATCCCATTTCTCTTGTGCGGGCGACTGAAAGCGCATCCTCCTCCCTGCGCGCGGTTACTTTCGCATGGCTGAGCGCGCGCGGGACCTTCGTCTGCTCATTGGAGCGGTGGCTCAATTCCGATTCAGAATACAAGCCGAGCTCGGATTCGGACTCGGACAGAGTCGCATGCGAGGAAGAGGGTTCCGCATCGTCAGATTCAGATGTTGAACGGATTTTATAGTCAGGCTGATGATGATGATGATGTTTACTAACAACAGCTGCAGAACACTGAAATGTGCATATTGCATTGACTATGTTATTTGTATACCAATTATAATCAAAAATAAATTGCGATGTTCATTCCCTGTTATGCTCGTTCCCTGAAACCAAGCCGACACTGGGGGTGCGTCTCGGTCAGAAAGGTCCGACAGTGAAAGGGTTAACACCTTCCGTTCCTTGCCCATTGGACATTGTTTGCCCGCTAACGACGGTTTGAAATGCCACTTTTGAGACTTTCCACACTGCTCACTGACAATCTGTGCCACAGGACAAGAAGGAGGAGAACTGTATTCCTGTATTCTTGTTTTCTAAAGTTTGTTTTTTCCCCGCCAGGCATTAATTTTTGAACGCACTCAGAAGTTTTGCGATGATCAAAGTACAAAGCAAAAATAGCCATCTGCTATCGATGGTTTGCAAGACTGCTTGCAAGGCCTTCCGCGCATTCACTGACACTCGGCGCCATAGGACATGAAGGAGGAGAACTGTATGCCTGTTTTCTAAGCAGTTTGCTTTTCCCTTTTTGAACGCACTCCAGAGCTTCACGATCGTCAAAGTAGAAAGCAAAAATGCCTGCCTCCAGGAGCGGTGTACGCACTTCAAATGATTGCAGATCTCACAATTCTGCTGCGTCTGCAGCCAACTTTATCGATGGATGGAACAGCAGTGAGTCTTAGGGTGCTGCCTTTTTGTTGGACTTTGAGAATGATGATGATGCAAGCCAGCCTGGAAAATCGGCGGCAGCAACCCAGCACGCCAAACTGTAGTAGTTGCACTGACATTTTTGTAGTGGAATACCTACTCAATGAAAAATTTAATTTTTTCCGAGATACAGTGAAACCTTGTTACTACGAACACCACATTAATGAACTTTTCAGATTAACAAACTTTTCCGAAATTCCCCGCTGACTTTATATAGTTTCAATGTAAAAATATTTCAGTACAGTAAAAGCTTGTTAATTCACAACTCGTTAATTTGAAATTGTAAATAATTAGAAGTAGCCGCCACGGTCCGCCCAACAATGTCTTGAAAGCAATATGTAACGCATCCCGCTAATTCACACTGAAATCCCCTCCACCACCGATAATTCGAACTTCGTGCCATTGTGGATGGGGAGAGTGCTAGTGTGCAGGAGCACGTTGGTGCCGCTGGCATCGCCACGTGGGTCACGCATGGCCAACACCACTGTTGCAGGTCAGTTCTCTCCCTCTCTCAAGACCTTCAAGATAAAAATGCGGACGCAGCGCTGCGTGTTTATTTTTTTCTTTCCTTACATCTTTCGTTACATTTTGGAAGCTACGGTCTTTCTCTATGAGGTGTTCTGCCGAGAAGCGGCACTAGGCAGTGTTTGAAACATGGCAGCCATGACGTTTATCGGCGCTTGCAGTACCAAAAAACATAGCCTTTGAGATTTGAAAACCAACATCGCAGCAGGTTGTGGTGCGCTTCACGGGTTCATTTTAGAGCACAGCTTTTGTTCCTGCAGCAAGGGTCAGCGGCTCAAAGGCGCTTTTATAGTCCAACGTTTTCGGCACACGTTGCTTGTGGCCAGTCACGCTACGTTGCTTGTGCTGCGCTAGCCAAAATGCCATCCCCTCTAGATGTCGACGCGCGCAGTCGCCTATTCTCTGCGGAGCATGCGCAGAACGATCCTTGACTGCGCGCCGCTTTGAACACTTTGAATGGCTGTCTGCGACCGTCAATGAAGAGGCGTGGGTGCGTTTTTTTTCTTTCATCACGCAGTGTATTGTGAGTCAGTGCAGTCAGCACGACGAACGCGCAGATGGAGCAAGAGTCATCTCAATATCGGGCACGTCGGACCCTGTTGGCCGCATCCGGTTACATTGGTTGCGCCAGTAATTCGAACTACAGACATTGTTGTTCATGCCAACATGACGTAGGGTGTGCACATGCGCGCTCACGCTACGTCAGACTACATATGCGCCTTAATGGTGTATCCACACGACGGACGGCTCCGCGCAAATCTGTGCCGTGGACGCTTATTCCGCCGCCCGTCCGGCTGCGAAGCGCATCCAGACGACGGACGGACTGAGTAGATGACCGTGCCGGAAAAATAAAGATCGCGGCTATGCCCGAAGTGACTGCCGTCCGCCTCGAACCTGTAAAGTCGTCGTCGTCCACTGTGTGGCCCGTAACTTTCAAACTGAGGATTGTATTTGGTTTAAATTTGTGTCCAGAAGCTTCGACAGCAATGTATTCGTGCTGAGTGGACACCGTTTCCGAAAGCGATACTCAGATTCTCGGCGTGTAGGCTTAGAGTGGCTGTATTGGCTGAACATGCCCTCGAAGATGTAGCAGCGGCCCGGGCGGATCTCAGTAGCCGTAAGTTAATATAATTGCTTGTTTTTACTCACTCTAGGTGGCGCCATCGGTGTAACAAAGACTTAGTCATAGGTATTTTCACTCTGAATGAAAATGGAGATCGAAAGGAAATGACGGTTGGCCGCAAAGGCTGTTGTTTTGTCCGAATTGGACTCGAATGGTGTCAGCAGCGATGAAGCTGTTTTAGAAAGACCCCAAGGCAGCGCTTGTTGCTAGACTGTAGAGCATGCTAGGCTAAATCCGCAGCATTCGACCCCCAAAATCCGGATGCGAGAAATAGCTCAGCATTTTCCGTCCGTGGGGGTCGCGGACGACGCGCGGACGGCACAAATCCGCGACGCGTAGTCACGTGATGCGCAGTCCGTCGCGAAAAAGACGGATTTCGTCCGTCGTGTGGATCCACCATAACCGAGCTATTTTTTTTTCCCGACTTTCATTAGTTCGAATTTTGTATAATTTGAATTTTCGTAGCATCCCCGCGGAATTCGAATTAACGAGCTTTTATTGTACTACAAACTTCAGAATACCAACCTTTCAAGAATAACGATCATTATTCAGTCTCCCTGCGACGTTAACAACAGCTCAGTACTATGAATTGATATTCCGAAATCTGGAGGTTCTTAGATCTTCGCGTATCCTTCACCGCAGTCGAAACAGTAGGCTAGCAGACGACAAGGTACAAAGAGCAGATGTCGCGATGCAAGGGTCTGGAAAACCTGAGATAGTGCTCGAGAAAAAAATAATGTGGGCGAGCGGAGGCGACGACGCATCAGGGTTTGAGTGCACCTGCTCCACCATGAAAAGTGTCGCCTAGCAACGGAGGCACCTTTTTTCCTTCTTTCACCCCTTCTTTTTGCGCACGCCTCTTCCTTTCACGCTTCTATTTGCAGCCGTACTAGGTATGCGTGCGGTGAAATGTAACCTCTGTACTTGCAGAGATGCCACACGGCCAGCCGTGTGGTGTCGTTGCGCACTTGCGCTCTGACATAGTTCAGGTGTCCGCCTCAAGCGAGACAGTTGCGCTGTCCACAGAAAGATATGTGAAAAACAAACAAAAAGCAAGAAACATTGTGCTTCAGAAACGACATGGAGCTACCTTTTTGTCAGTAGGTTTCTTAGCGTCAGCATCTGCTTTGTGCGCATCACTCTTATTATATGGTGCACCGTGGCGGCGGAACATATGGAAAAAGGCAACAGCACTTGCCGAAAGCGAACAGTGACGTTTTCGTGGAGAGCTCATATGGTGACAACTTATTAACTGATGGGTTGATGGGCAGAATGATTAATTTTGTGGCTTTCACTATAACCATCTTTCAGAATAACAAACAATTTACCACGGTCTCCTGAAGTTCGGTGTACTATTGAGATTTCACTGTAGAGTCTATTAGATGGCAACACATTTTGTATATCTCATAATTTTAGTGACATAGTTTCTTTTTGTAGATACAAGAATGTCTTTGCAAACTTTGTTTAATTTTATCCCACAACCTTGATTCTGGCAATTTATATCTTTTTTATGGCATACATTTCGTCAATAAAACTTTTATGCATGAAAAGTGCATTGATTCTGCTTTTTGTTTATGTACTGCACAAAATATTAAGTGTAGTAGTTCCTTCAGAAAAAAAAGAATCTGCTGTAACCTACAAGAAAAATCAATTTTCCCCATGGTAGAGAAACAGTTAAAACACCACACAATAAGAAAACAACAAAACGCATCTCTGGCCGCTGGAGCACCACCAGCTCAATGTGTGTAAGCATCTCATGCCACAACGATATGCGCGACGCGTCGCATTACGTAGATGTCAACAATAGTTGAGTCTGCCAAATTTTTTTAGTTACTTCTGATTGTATGTTTTCCTGGTTAGTACATTTCTTTCCCCAAAACGTATAAACAAGGTTCTACTGTTTTTGCTCTGTTCTAATGCATATCACTCAGTAAAATTTTCACTCACTACCTACACTTCTGTACCCAATCTGATTGTGGCAATAATGAACGTGACAATGCAGCGTCATGCAGCTCCAAAAACTCTTCAAAGATACAAAGCACTCAGGCAATCAAACTGAGCAAGCAACTCACACAGCAACAGCAACTAGGCAAATGCTCTGATTGGGACACCAAGCAACTCCTTTGACAGCATGTTCAAACTTGAAAGTTTTCATGCAACGGCCAGTAAGGACTTCCCAAATGCGGACTGTGCCGTCATCACTACCTGTATGTTCAAGCAGAAAAACAAAATGAAAAGAAAAACAAACAAGACTATTATGCAAAACTTCACACTTTCCCAGGCATCTTCCAATACTTCTAAAACCAGCTCTTGACAGTATAAAATTACAGGGTCTTTTAAGATTTCTCTTAAGAGGTGAATGGCAAAAGCCTACTCTTCCTCCTTTTATCATTTGCCTCTTTCTCTTTGCCTCTTCTCTTTCTCTTCTTTCTTTCAGTCATTACTGCTCACTACTAAGCATTTTTAGTAATTTGTAATCAATTATGGTGATTACAAGCTGTCGTTAGACATATTGATAATTTCGTAGTCATTAGTAGTCACTACAAGTCATTATTAGTCATTAGTGGTCATTACTAAGCATTTTAGTAATTTCTAATCAATTGTAGTCATTACAAGTTGTCATTAGACATATTGGTAATTTCAAGGTCATTACAAGTCATTTCAGTCATTAGTCATTACTGCTCACTAGTAAGCATGTTTAGTCATTTGTAATCAATTGTGGTGATTACAAGCTGTCGTTAGACATATTGGTCATTTCGAAGTCATTAGTAGTCATTATAAGTAATTAGTACTCATTATTAGTCAATATTAAGATTTTACAAACTGTAACTCTCAATAATTTTTCATTCTTTAATTTGTTTTCATATGGCGTGATGATGCTTTGGTGGTCAGGTCTGCTGACAAAATATTCATCATGAGCCTAGAAAGGCTTTCGCCTTAAAATATTGTTTCAGCAATGAATTTTAAAGCTCAACAATGCCAAAACAAAACCACTGCAAAAATACTATATAGGAGTGTGTGAATATTCAAAACTTTCAAATAACGAATCGAATATTGTTCTGTTCAACTTGATCTGCAAAATGAATAGTCATCTTTAGATTTGGTCCTCAAATTGTATAGTCCTTATTTGAAGATACGAATACTTTTCTAATCGCTTTTGAATGCTTTACATCATCGACTGTACACAATGAAACAAGAAATTGATGCAAAAACTCGATATCTTTATCCCTTCCACAGTGAAAATAACATACCAGTGCACATTGCACTACTCAGTCAGCCAGATTTTTACAGCTAAACACAATCACTAGAAACCAAATGTTGTTTAGACACAGCATTTCACAGTGGGTATCATTTAGGGTACCAGTAATATTAATTTTATATAGACAGCACCTGTGTCCTCTCACCAGATCAAACCAGAATATGTTTCATTCCACCATAGTACTTTATACAAAAGGGGGCACTATCTGCCCCGACAATTCAAACTAGACAAAAAGTGAATTTTTTTCACTCTTCTGTCGCCACATACAGTCGAAACCCGCGATAACAAGATCCCGCAAGAACAAAATTCTCGCGACAACGAAATGTTTTCGTATCCCCGGCGAACGCCTATAGGATTCAATGCATTTCGTACCTCTCGGCAATGAAATTTGCATTAAAATTGCATAAAATACCACCACATTACACGTGTGGGCGCCACCATTTTTGTTCACAAAAACAACCAAGCGCCGGGGCGATCAGTGCGCTGGAAACACGACATGGCCATCATCTTGTTTGTTGATCACCCGTTTGAAGCAGCACACATGTTGTTACCGACATGTGACGATGGTTTTTGCGTGCCTACTAGGCGAAGTCGTAGATCGTTGTTCAAAATGCGCGTTCAGTTTACATTCTCCGCGGCTGACGACTCGGCGAGGCCGAGGCCAATTGCGTGAGGTGAAACTGAACGCAAACTGAATGTGCGTTTCGAACAACAATCGCCAATCGCGGCAGTGCACCGCATAATGTGCGCCTCAATGAGAAAAATGCAGCAAAAACAAGAAATCCACGTCCTACTGACATGGAATAGTTTATGGCACGTGAGATAGTGATCACAGCATATAGTGTCACGGATGGGGCCATGATTGAGTGATCGTCCGGAAATATGCATCCCTTGCTTCAAAAACATTGGGTTTAAAGCCACCCGACGGCATCACATGCAGCTTCGACGCCGGACGTAAATTTGTGTGAAAGGGCCGTTATCTCGATCGTTTGCCTTTGGGTACATGTGATACGATCACTTCTGCGCTCGGCAACGGACGCGACAGCGCCTATGGGCAACAGCGTGCGCTGGAGAAATGCCAATGCATGCGCTGTTGCTCTTCGTCCAGTGCCGAGTTATGCAAAATCTCGCAAAAGTGATCACATCTCCGAAACCAATTGAGCAAGAATACTGCGCCGCGGCAGTGCTGCTGGTCGACACATGTAGTGCACTTTGTACTGTCAGCAATGCAGTTCTATGTCCTCGAGCAAAGCTTGCAAGCTAGGCTAAAGAAATTTTGACAGTAATGTTTTGTTCTGCTGTGCATTACCTATCTGTGCTGTCTCTTTTCGCAACAACAAAATTCTCGCGAAAGCAAATCTTTTCATGTTCCCCGCTGATTTCGTTATTGCGGGGTTCAACTGTACGACACGCACGTCTGGTTTGGTCGCGAATGTATATACATACCGATATTAATCGGTCCACAAGGTTACCTTTCTCAACTGTATATGATAATGCATAACCGTGTATTCTCCTAAGTGCGCTGAGCTTGTTGCTCAGTGTAATGACAGAAACTTTGTTTTGTACTGAATACCAAGATGGCATTTTTTTATATATTAATGGTGAGAAGGCTGAAAATTATTCATAAACTATTAAAAATATATTTGATATTTCATGTGCTTCTGGAATTCATCGATTCATATTTTATTTTCTTCTGGCACTATTCGATTCGTATAGGATTCAATCTCAAAAACTGCTATTTGCACACCTACTAAGATACCGTTTAGGTGCTAACTTCGATGGAAACTTAGCACTGAGTAAAGTGCATACTGATGTGATACAGTTTATCCTCGAAATAACGAAATCAGTAGGAAACGCAAAAAAAATTCGCTTTTGCAAGAATTTCGTTGTTGCAAAATGAGACAGGTAGGCAGTGCGTTGCAGAACGAAACTTTACTGTCACAATTTCGTTTGCCTACTTTGGCAAGCTTTGTTCAAGGATATAGAACCGTAGTGCCGACATTACAAAGTGCACCACATGGATCGATCAGCAGTGGCAGCACTGCCATGGAGCAGTATTCTCGGTCAATTGCTTTTAGAGATACGATCACTATTGCGAGATCACTTTTGCGAGGTGTTTAGAAATTTTTTTTTTAATTTTTAGAACTAAATTTAATAAACATTATCACCCAGACAGTTTTCCATGCTGATTTCAAAAATATAGTTAAAATTAATCACCTATTGCTCATCGGAACACTTGTAAGAAGAGTATCAGCCAGAATGTTTATAAAGACACATGGCCCGATACTAAAAAGTGTAAGCAACACAACTGTAGGACAAATTTTTTTATGTTGCAGGTATTACCAATTTTACAGCAATTTGAAGTTCAATCTACGGACATGGCAATCATGTGGTTGAGCCAGATTAAAAAATTTATAAAAGCGAAACTACAAGAATCTGCTCCTAGCATTGTGTAGTACACACGTGTCGCTACATGCCACTGTTAAAATTATGGTTCTATGTGCCCCGAAGACTGAGATAGCGCTTCACCAAGTTTTAAAAAACACCGAAAATGAGATTCCGTGAAAACTTGGAAAAAAAAAAAGAGCTTATTTTTATAACAGAACCCCACCACAAAATATTTGAATACCGTATCTACTCACATAATGATCGCACTTTTTTGCCAAAAGTATTGGCACAAATTCAGGGGTGCGATCATTACGTGGGTTAAACTTCCTGCGAAAGAAATTTTTTTTTTTAATCCCGTATTTCCTGCGGGATGACAACAGATCAACAAACAGGCGGCTGCCACTGTAACAGTGCGGGACACCAAAACAAAAATGGCGGATGGTGGAGCAAGCCGAACACGCCGAACATTATTTTTTTTCTTTTCGTGAGTACATTATGTGCATTGAAACAGTTTCTTCCGTATCAGTAATGAATAATATCCTTAATATCGGCAAGTCTGAGGCAATAACGTAGCCACGTCCACTTTGAGGGGACAGAAACAGAAATGGCCGAGCTTAGCTGCCAGTGACATAGAAACACATGGCGGGTATGCTGCGGAAACTGCGGATTTGTCTTCACTATTATCCTAATACAGCACATTTCCGCTAAGGGTGGGTGAATATCTTAGCTGTGCTACAAGTGTCAGCGTATAAATAGGGTACACTTCTAATGTATCAGCGTAAACATGGCTACTATCGTTGCCGCTCGCAATCTGTTGCGTGCCCACGAGTGCAGACGTGAAGAATCGAAAGGCGCCTTTTTGGTTGGTGTTGTTGACAACAACCATTATAAAGCCTACAAATAATAAAGGCAAGGCAAGTTTGGTTGTAGCTCTTTTTTTTTTTCGTGGAAGTGTGGGAAGTGATGAAAGGAATAAAATGGGGCATCTGCTTAAGAATGTTTGGTGGGTGTAGACCACTTGGTATGTCTTGAAGAGTCGTTCGTGTAGCATTCGACAGATAACTGATCATCATTATCATTACCTTATCATTAATTATCACTATTTATCATTAACAGCATTATCATTATCATTAGCAATAGTCATTAGCTAGACTTGGCACACAACATATCGCTGCGGCAAGTTCGAGGTGCGAACATTACACAGAAATTACACAGAATTTTGATGACAAAATTCAGAGGTGCGATCACTACGCGAGTGCAATCATTATGCAAGTAAATATGGTATATACATGTGCTATTGCATTAGTAGCCTCCAGGAATGTAGTCTGTCTGGCTAGTGTCACTACAGTGACGCCTTCTGAGCACCCGCTGCAACTTTTCAGCAGACGCATGCTCAGCAGACGTAGCCAGCTCATTTGTCCTGGCAGCAGTGTCGTCTACGTGATCTAGCAGTTCCGATTTTTGGGCAGTAGCAGGAGTTGACGTTAATGTTTGAAGTTTTCCTTGAGCTTCACTGTCAATACGGCGAAAAAATTGTGGCTGCAGAATAGTAGTGTCGTGCCGAAACGTCGATGAAACACGTCCATTGTCAGGAGTGCTTCGGGGGACTAGGCCTAACATGCCATCGGGATCTCCAGCATCGCCTGACTGCGGGAGCGGGCTGTTATCGATGTCACCGGGAAGCGGCGCTGCAGAGTGTTGTTTCTCGAAGTTGTATGTTGACTTCCTCTGCCTTTTTTTATCTAAATTTGTACTTCGTAGCAAACTTCGGAGCCGAGGTCGGCATCACTGTCAGCATGGGAAACCTTGTCGGCATGCATGACGTGTGCGCAGCGGCCGCGGAGTGATGCAGATGACGCCAGTCTAGCCAATGGCGTGGCTAGCTGAGGGTGACGTGCCTTTGTTGACCAATTACAGCATGCATTGGGCCTTCATATTGAGGCGGAATTCCTTCACTGCGAATGTGCTGATGGAACCGGTGGTGGCGGGAAGATGAAGACGAGAGACTGCTCTTTCAAACGATATACACGTTGGCGCAACCGAACGACTGCAGGGGCCGTCATGCGCCATGGAAAAAGTGCTTTTTTACGGAAACTTTACCTCATATTTGGTTCACTGGTGCCAAAAATTTATAAAATGTTGGTTTATAATGTGCAACATTTGGCGAAGTGGTAAAATAATAGTTGGAAATTCCGAAAACACCGTTTTCAAAATATTCATTTTTTTCTAGAACTTTCGGTCTCAGAACCTGTGTCCCCCTTAACTAGGCACCGGATGCAGAGCAACAGCACTCCAAGCAAGCAGCAACATTCCCACAGCACATGCTGTTGCCTGTAGACGCCGATGCGTCCAATGCCGAGCGCGAAAGCAAAGTCCTTCCATTTTTTTTCTGGTCACGAAACTGCTGCCTCAGTTTCATATAGAGCCAGCGCCCGCCGCTAGAGGCGCAACCGTCCATGAGAGGGCATGCGAACGCCGCTACCGCTGTGGTTGTGTCGGTCTCGGTATTCCAGCTTTCTTAACTTCCTCAACCGTCGCTTTAGTTTCCCGTAACTATTTTTAACATTGAACATGCTTAAATTACTGCCCGAGCGCGTCTTCTGTTATGATATGAGTGCCCGGGACGAAAAAAAAGCCGCACATAACATGGAACTTGTGGCGATCTCAGACAAAAAAAAAAAAAAAAAAACTGGGATTTTAAGAGCCAGAACTGCGATACGATTAGTATGAGGCACACCGTAGTGGGGGACTCGGGATTAATTTTGACCACCTGGGCTCCTTTAAAATGCACCTAAATTTAAATAAATGTAAATAAATGTCAGAATGAGATTTAGGTAGGATTAATGACAAACTTCGCTACTAAATGTCTTTAAAATGCACCTAAATTTAAATATGCTGGTGTTTTGCATTTCTCCCCCGTCGAAATTCGTCTGCTGTACACGGCTGGGTGATCTCGGTCCAGATTTCTACATCATCGCCGTTCGCCTCAACACTTCAGTGGGCTCCGCTTTTTAATATTTGCCTGAAATTAAACACCGCGCATTCGCAACAAAGCGCCAGTGGTCCCACTTACCACCAGATGCATGTGGGCTGTCAGCCCCGCTTACCAGTAAGTAAGCGCCAACTCTCTGTTGCGCAGAGCGCCAGATTGTACGCTGAGTGCAGCTGTTAACTTTCTGTTAAACTGTGGCAGTGAAGGACTCTGACTGTGGGCAGTATCTTATAAGGAGATCAAAAGAATGAAATTGTTATTGCAAAGGGCTGCTACCATAGAATACTTAATGACAAAGAAAAGGAAATTGAGCTGCTCCGTGCGCTTACTATTTCTCTGCAAAGCGATGCCATTTCTGAATCAGATTTAGGTAGGATTAATGCAAGACAAACTTCGCTACTAAATGTCTTCGGTGCGGCTTTTAGCAACAGATTAAGGCGAACGTGAAGTGTTAGGACCTGCGCAGTTGAAACTAGCTGTATTGTAATTAGGCAATTGCCTTAGCAAGCAGTCATTTAGAAGCGTCAGTAAGCCCAGCACTTTTTCACGCTGCTCGTGGTTTCGACATAGAAACGACGAGATTAGGTATTTTGGTTCTTAATGCGCAACTATTTACAATATGTTAAAAACTTTATAATTCGATTAAGAAAAGAAATAGAACGTGTTGGTGAAAAAACAACATGCAAGCACGATCATTTATTTATCATGTAAAATAAGCGGAGCAAAATACAGACAGCACAGAGGCGTCCGGTCACGAATGATCCACCATTCACAATGCAAGAAGTTTGTTAAAAGCATGACACTGATATAATAAGCATAAAGAAATAACATCAAACGTGAGAGATATGCATTGGAGGGCAGGAAACAAACACCAGCAAACGAATGGCAATAAATACAGAATGCATAATAGATTGTTTCTAAAACAAGAAAGTGTAAAGCATAAGCATAAGCAAACACATGGCAAAACAACTCTCAAACGAACACATGTAGCCACATCACAAATACAGCAATTTTTTTTTAAAAGGCTTGTTAGAGATACCACCATTCTACTTCTTCAGCTGTTACTTGCTACATGTGTTCGGCATCGTTGTCCCACCCCGCCACATCCACTAAACAGCCCAGCACTCGAAAAATAGCACAGCACATGCACAGAATGCACCCGATCACTATGCTCGCCTCGCACTGCGCACGCGTTTCGGCACAGAACACCTATGTTTCGGTACGCGAACGATGCCCTCTGGGGCACAGTGGCGCCGCGTCGCGGCATCTTTGGGCAGCATATGAACCTCTTTCATAGCGTGATGGCAGAGTTTCGTGACCAGAAAAACATGGAAGGACTCTGGCGAAAGTGATTGTATCTCGAAAACCCACAATTCCACGTTGGTGGGATACGATTTCTTCGTACTGCATTTAGCTCGCTGATGCGCTCATTAAGCGCTGCACTAGGTGTGCAAAAACCGTCATCACATGTCGGTAGCAACATGCATGCTGCTTCGAACAGGCGATCATCAAACAAGATGGCGGCCATGACGTGTCTCGCGCGCACGTGATTGCTCCTGGTGCTTGGTTGTTTTTGTAAACAAAAATGGCAGCAGCCTCGCAAGTGTAATGTGGTGGTATTTTATGCAATTTTGGTGCAAAGCAATCGCATTTGAGCACATCTTGAAGCCTGCTAGCCTTGCGCGAGTAGGTAATATGTACAGAGGTAATTGGTAATTGTAGTACAGAAGCATTTCATTGTCGAGAGGTATGAAATGCATTGAATCCTGTGGGCGTTCGTTGGGGATACAAAAATATTTCATAGTCGCGGGGTTTCCTTATCGTGGGTTTCGACTATATACTGTATTTACCCAAATCTAACATGCACCTTTTTACTGAAAAAAAAAAAAGGAGGGTCTGAAAATTGTCCGTGCATTACAATCGGATACGAAACCAAAACCGCGTTCAGAGCGTTAGCAACAGCCTACCGTCAGAGCCATCAGATACAACATCATTGGGATTTCACAATGGCAACAGAGCACGTTTTTATGACCTTTTACTGTCGGTTCATTTTGTGCTCGACCAATAACTTTTGGAGAGACTATCACTTTCTCGAGATTTTACGAAACTTGGCACCGGATGCGGTGGCGTAATCGGCCGCCAGCATTTCTGGCGCAGTTTCATGCTATCTGCGCACAATGCCAGGAATGCTGTCGGACGCATATTTCAACAAGTCCAATGCAGAGCCTCGCAAAAGTGATAGTACTGTAATATCTCTAAAAGTGATCGCTGAAGAATACCCTTCCAGCATGCTTGATATCTGTGGTCAATGAAGTGTAAATGGTGACGAAGACGTGCCATGTTCATCACAAAAGCTCATCTTTCAAAAAATGCTCCGCCCGTCTGCGAAGGTAAATTCTACATGTCTAATTTCTTTTGATCGTGAACGTGGGGACATGCTACATTTTTATTTTATAGATCGGACGCTTGTTATATTCAGATGCAAGTTACATTCAGGTGCAGTTTTACTTTCTTACTTTAAGCCCATGCAAAATTGGATGCACGTTAGGTTCGGGGGTGTAATAGAATTGGGTACATACAGTAGTTACTGGGGGTAGAGATAACAGCATTAATTTTGATATTATGAGATTGTTGCTATATGACAATTCCTCACTGACAGCACAGTGATTGTGGTGGCAGTCAAGGAGAACAAGACCTGAACAGTGCTGTGCCAAGACTTGGTGTGGAAACAAGACTGAATTCTTAAATATGTTGTTAAATGTCATTCCTTTCACCCACATAGTATCAAGATTAACCAGCAACGTCAAGCGAGTGTGAGTGGCTGGAAAATACTTTGACCAAGGCATCATGTAAAACAGTAAAGCAATGATGGAAGAGAATGCAAGGAGCAGAAATCAGAGCTAATTTATGTGAACACATCCAAGTGTCATTGGAGGTATATAAAACTTACGAAACTAGTATGTTCTGCTGAAATTGACTACTTTTTTTTTTACTGTTGTTCAAACAGCATTAATGGAATCCAGAGATGGTGAGCCACAGCAGCAAATTCAACACATAAATAGTATTAGTACTGTCACATTGCCATGCAATAAACAAGCTTGCTTGCCCCTACAAAGCAAAATTTTTTGTAGTTACCAATAACACACCCACAGAAAAAGGGCAGTATGGGAGAGTAGGAAAAAAAGTTTTCAACCAACCTGATGCAAAGAACTGTCCTACAGGCTCAACTGATATACTTCGAACACAGTCTGTATGCCCCTTATACACCTAAAAGAAAGGTGGGACAGTATTCGATTAATTGAAAGGTGCACGCTAAGCTTCTAGTACTACTGATGACCACCTAAAGCCAACAGACAATGAAGCCAAGGAAAGCATCGGGCAAATTAACTGTGGTATAAATTAGAACGTCGAAAATAATGAAGAAAACGGAAATGAAAGTGGACGAAACGATAACTTGTCGCAGATGCCGAACCCATAACCTCCGCATTACGCATGCATTGTACTACCAATTGTGCTACGGTGACGGTTATTAGTTCGTCCACTAACTTGGCTATTTAAATTTACTAGATCTAGCCCTAGGAGTGCTAGCCAGCGCCACTCAGAGCCAAGGTGGGTAGATGTGGAACATCTTTTTTGCCCGATGGCATCACGTAACACATGACCTTAGGAGAGCAGGCACGTAGCTAAGAAACCTTCGCATGCTACCTAATGAAATCAAGGCTGCCAGATTCGAGGCTCTTGCAATGAATAAACGAGAGAAGAAGGGGAACTGAAGGGCTCAATTTTGTTAATGCTCATAGTCTGCCAGGCACCACGGCAAAGGTCTTGAATCTGGCAGCCTTGATGTCATAGGTAGCATGCGAGGGCTTATCAGCCACCTGCCTGCTCTCTAAGATCGCATGTTAAGTGATGCCATCGGACAAAAAAGGATGTTCCACATCCGCACACCTTGGCTCTGAATGGCACTGGCTAGCACTTTTAGGGCTAGATCTAGTAAACATAAATAATCAAGTTAGTGGACGAATTGATAGCCGTAGCACAATTGGTAGTGCAACGCACGCGTAATGCGGAGGTTGTGTGTTTGGCACCGGCAACAAGTTATCTTTTCGACCACTTTCATTTTCTTTTAATATTTTCTACATTCCAATTTATACCCTAGTTAATTTCTCCAATGTTTTCCTTGGCTTCATTGTCTGTTGGCTTTATGAGGTCATTATTAACAAAATCGAGCCCCTCAGTACTACTGATGTGATTTTTGTATGCTGGAGCTGTAATTCGTGGACTTTTTCTGTTGCTGACTAATAAAATGGTTAATGAGTCAAACTATTAATTTGGGAAGAGTGCTCACTCGATGCTGTGCAGTCACAGCCCCTATGCATAATGCTATTGCTAAGGGACGTCACGTAAGAATGCCTATTCTAATATAGCTACGTATTATGTTTCCTTGCCACTAACAACCAATAAAAGTAAGGACTTACTTTGATACAGTCAAAGCTCGATATATCGAACACGGATATATCGAATTATTGCGTATATCGAACACTTTCTATATCACATGGAAAATCGCATGCATTTTTAATTTTTTATTTCGAACGGGGCCGGATGTAAAATGGATATATCGAACTCCGCTGCCCCAGACCAAGTGCGCTCTATTGACAGGAGGCGAGCTTCCACGAAACACTCTCGAAGATAGCTGCGGCACGATGGGCGTTCCAGACTGCTGCGCACGACAGCTGCCCACATCTGTTGCGCCGAGGGTGCCATTTGAACGTAGCGGCGTACGCACGCGGCGGCTTGGCGTGGCCGTGGCTTGGCTAGGTTGGCTAGTTTGACAACATCAACAACACGTGCGTATCGGTGCTGCCGTTTGTGCTACGCCAGTCGTTGTGTGTGTGGCTTAGGCCTGTCGTGGTTGGTGTGATGGCTGCAAACGCGAAGCGGACGACCCTGACATTTGCTGCGAAATTGGAAGTGATACAGCGCGTTGAAAATGGAGAAAAGAAATTGAGCGTCGCCGAAGCTTTCAACATCCCAAGGAGTACTTTGAGCACTCTGCTGAAAAATAAGAGTGACATAAAGGCCAAGGCGGAACAGAACCAGCACTCAGGCGCGCGGCGGGTGCGCAAAGCTGCCTTTGAAGACGTCGAGAAGGCGCTGTACAAATGGTTTATCGACAAGGGGCCGGAATATTTCTTTATCGGGACCAATGCTACAGCAGAAGGCCAAGACCTTTGCGTTCATTCTCGGCGCCGAGAAGTTTACTGCTTTCGGCATGCAGATTTCGTGACCCGCATTGAAGAAGCTTCCAAGAAAGCAACCGAAGATTTGACGTTGGATGGCACAGTGGAAGAATGCCAGCTTGAAGAAACCTGGAGCCAGTTCGAGCGCTTTGTCGGTGCTGAGCCACACAGCATGTGCATTGAGGACTTCGTTGGCGGCGACGACAGCACCGGAACAGTGGCGGAGTTAACAGACGTGGAGATCGCTGCAGAAGTGACTGCTGAGCGGCCAAACCAAGACGCTACCGAGGCTGATCCAGCAAGCGCCCATGTTGCCCCACTCCCGACTGTAACTGAGGCTGTAGCTGCTTTGGCCGTTGTACGCCGCTACTGCAGCGCAATAGAAGGCACTGGACTGTCTCTTGTGGACCGTTTGGACTATGTTGAGGACGCCGTGGTCAAACACGCGGTTGCCAATATGAAGCAGGCTACGCTGCTTCAGTACTTTCAGCGAACTAAATAAATACTTTGTTTGAAGCTTCATGTGAGTATTTATTGCGCCACGATTGGTTCATTGATTGATTTGTGCTAGTTTTTGACGCGTTTTCTACGTGATTTCATATATCGAATTCTGGCTATATCGAATTATTTTGCAATCACCGCGCTGTTCGATATATATATCGAGGTTCGACTGTACTACTATTTTACTTATACACAATGAAATGAAGTTAATAAATCCTTGGGAGCAAGAGACTTCAAGAATAAAAGAACTTACAATTGACTGCACGCTAGGAAAAGGCTGCAGGTCCTTTGGTTTCGGGAGCTGTGGTATAAGATCTTCAGCATCAACATTCACCTGCGAAGAAGAAATACCATAAAGCAGGAATTATAAATGATTGAGCGCAAGAAGCACAAATACACATATACTATGTGAGCACCGTATCAATTGAAATCATCACTATCCCATTCTAAATATGGGAAAAAAAAAAGAGAAGGATCAGTCAAGTAACAATGCGACATTTAAGAAAACATAAAAGACTGGATACCTTACTTGAAACGACTTACACCACAACAGAAAACTGTAGGCAAAATGCAGATACTTTGGATACCCTACTTTACTAGAGTTGATTCTACCACACAACGTACCGTATTCTTGTACATGTTACTGGCACAAAAAAAAAAAGAAAAAGAAAAAGAACATCAACAGTAAAGTTGGGGTGAGGATTATATGCAAATTTGACTTTGAGGTGTGGCTTCACAGCAGGGCTTCATGGCAGAGCGCTGTCGTGAAGTTACACCTCAAGGCAAGATTCCCCACCATTCGAAGTTTCGTTATCTCCTTAGGAACCCACCCCTGTGTGTTGAAGCTGCCTTCGTCCCTCCTTCATGGTCGTTCATTCACCTCCTATTGACGGGTCGCCATATTGCGTTTAGTAGTTAGCAAATAGTGCACACGGCGCTAGCAAACGATAACTAGGATCACAATGAGCTGCGAAAATACCCGTGTACTTAGATTTAGGTGCACATTAAAGAATCCCAGGTGGTCCAAATTTACCGAGTCCCCCACTACAGTGTGCCTCATAATCAGATCGTGGTTTTAGCATGTAAAACCCCATAATTTAATTTCATTTTTTAATTTGACAATGAGCTGCACTGAACGGCCGTACTTTAAGCAGGATTCACAAGCCAAACGTAATAGCGAATGAATGAAAAAAAAAATTTATTATGTTCTCGGATTTTACATGCCAAAACCACAATCTGATGATGATGCAGACCGCTGTGGAGGCACACCGTAATGTACAGTACACAAGCGTTTTTTCTGTTCACCCCCATTTGCATTTCACGAGGTTGCAGGATTTCTTCTCATGGCCTTGTGCTTAGCAGCGCAAGGCCAAAGCCACTAAGTACCCACGGCAGGTAAGATTGCGGACAAAACAGTCAGGTTACATGTTACATGAATCAGATCACTTTGCAGTTAGCATTAATATGACAGAAGATGAAAGCGCAAACAGAGCAGCCCTCGAATGGGTGACAACGACAGAGCGAACACGACCAAGCGGAAAATCCCAACTGTTTGACTCTCTACTGTATTGTGAAGTGCTTGGTGTGGAATGGGGGAGCGCCGAGGCATGTGGAACATCATTCAATGCAGGCTGCATTTTTGGCAAGCTACTTATGTTTATGGGAACATGGCAAAATTGTCATACAGGCTGGTTATTACAGCAGTTTCCCATTTCTGCTTGAGGTATATAACACTATTCACAAAGGTCCCTCTTAGCAGTATTAGTATCAACACACCATAACAGGCAAAGTTACATGCTCAGGCTACCTGGCTACCTGGACCAAGCCCAGCAATGCATCATCATCATCATCATCAGCCTGGTTACGCCCACTGCAGGGCAAAGGCCTCTCCCATACTTCTCCAACAACCCCAGTGATGTACTAATTGTGGCCATGTCGTGCTTGCAAACTTCTTAATCTCATCCGCCCACCTAACTTTCTGCCGCCCCCTGCTACGCTTCCCTTCCCTTGGAATCCAGTCCGTAACCCTTAATGACCACCAGTTATCTTCCCTCCTCATTACATGTCCTGCCCATGCCCATTTCTTTATCTTGATTTCAACTAAGATGTCATTAACTCGTGTTTGTTCCCTCACCCAATCTGCTCTTTTCTTATCCCTTAACGTTACACCCATCATTCTTCTTTCCATAGCTTGTTGCGTCGTCCTCAATTTAAGTAGAACCCTTTTCGTAAGCCTCCAGGTTTCTGCCCCGTAGGTGAGTACTGGTAAGACACAGCTATTATACACTTTTCTCTTGAGGGATAATGGCAACCTGCTGTTCATGATCTGAGAATGCCTGCCAAACGCACCCCAGCCCATTCTTATTCTTCTGATTATTTCCGTCTCATGATCCGGATCCGCCGTCACTACCTGCCCTAAGTAGATGTATTCCCTTACCACTTCCAGTGCCTCGCTACCTATTGTAAACTGCTGTTCTCTTCCGAGACTGTTAAAGATTACTTTAGTTTTCTGCAGATTAATTTTTAGACCCACTCTTTTGCTTTGCCTCTCCAGGTCAGTGAGCATGCATTGCAATTGGTCCCCTGAGTTACTAAGCAAGGCAATATCATCAGCGAATCGCAAGTTACTAAGGTATTCTCCATTAACTTTTATCCCCAATTCTTCCCAATCCAGGTCTCTGAATACCTCCTGTAAACACGCTGTGAATAGCATTGGAGAGATCGTATCTCCCTGCCTGACGCCTTTCTTTATTGGGATTTTGTTGCTTTCTTTATGGAGGACTAGCAATGCAACAGGAAATCAAATAGTGCTTTCAAATGTGGCTCAAATAATAACCACTAGTGTGCACAGAATAACTCACATCTTAAGTTTGCTGCTTTTGTGAAGGTGTCCTTTTCTACATGCGGTGTAAACTCAGGGCTACTTTAATATTGTGCTAATCAAGAGGCGGTGTGCTGTCAAGAGAACTCCAGTGACATGTTCTGCCTTTCATGTACTTCTGCATTATACAGTGTGTGGTGATAACACCGAAACATCATGCACCCCTTTAAAGAACATCTGATCATTCCACAGTGGCATCACCTCTTCATAAGCTCAAGAGTGCGAGCCCACCCTTTACTAAGCATTGGCCTGACACTGTAGTCACGTATGGCTGCCCGAGATGGAATCTGAAGGCTTCAATTTAGAAAGATGATAAAATGGAAATTAGGCACAGGCCGTGTGCAAACTGCATAACTTTTGTTTGAGTGTGGCAGGAAGTAGCAGGTTTGGCCTCTCAGTGCAGGGTGGCACAGTAGTTACAAGTCAAACTGCCCTACTATATCTTGCGATTTCCACAGAGTTCAACATATATATTACAGTTACGCTCATGACATACAGAGTTGCCTCTTACCCTCATCTTGCGCTGCCGTGGACACAGATAAAGGTCGAGACACCGTTCAAAGCGCTCATTGATGAAGCGATCAAAGGCAGGCACAAGCCGCAAGGATGAGTATTTACGAGGAATGAAATTGAGGCGACGCTCCTCAGGCTCTTGCTCCAGCCACTTTTCTTCCTGGAAAAGAATGCTGTAATTTATGAACAGTACACATCCCTGCTACACACAATCATGCAATATTATACAAAGAACTATGCAAAGCCTTTTCATGCTAGTGCATCCTACCATATTTTGCCAAGTTCTGTGAGAAAAATGATACGAGACCTTGGTTTGGACGAGTTTATTTATGAAAACTGTCAAGGATACGAGGTTCTGATTTGCTCTTAGGTCATCATAAAAATGCAACACATAGGAACATGATCCACGCTTGAGAAATGCCGCACTAGAAGTGGTGGCCTCAATACGATTCTTTTTCCTTCTTTTACGCAACATGTCTGATGCCATTTAAGCCATGCCATGTTCACGTACAATAGCACTTCTCGAGGCAGCAGAAATGGTTCTTAGAGTTCAAGGACTGCACAACAAAACAACAGAAAAGTGCTGACAGAGGCTACTGTAGACAGACATGTTTTATATGTAAAGCATCACCACTTATGCTTTCAGTGTACATATTGATTGTAGGGATGTACTGGCATACTTCAAAATATGACGTGGCAAAGCAGTCATGATAGTGGTGATAAGGAGAAAGCCGATGGCACTGCCTAGAGGCTGGTGGGATGAAAGGATTGTGTTTCCTGATTTGGAAACATTTAAGCTATCAATGAAAATTTTTTTTCAATTGGATGGCATGACTGCCCATAAGTCCTTCAGTTTAACTTCAGTAAGTTGCCTTGTGACTTAGTCAGAATGTGGCTATAATGCTTTAGAGGTATTCATGACCTTGGTCATGTGTTTCACCCACGGTTGTCCTGCTAGTGCAGAGGAGGTGCGAAATGTCCTGAGCCTTTCTCGTTTTCTTCCGCCGCTGGCGAAAGAGTTTACATTGCTATCAGCATGTGTGTGTGCGTGTGTGCAGCTTATGCTCGCATATAGCAAAGTAATTGTGAGATTTCTGGGCCCTGCATGTTGTGCAACTGGTTTTATTTTGGACAAAATGATTAACAAACGGATGATAAAAACCTGTAACATTTACTGTATATTTTTCCATTGGCTAGGGACCGCAACAAACTGCAGCCTGTAACTTTTGGTCTCTTGGCCAGCGGCCGGAACATGAAGTCGAAAGCCTGCTTCAATACAGTAGCTTCTGAAAGCTTCCTCGTCGCTCGAGTCCCCACTGGTCGATTTGGAACATGAGCTAGATGAATTATTGCTCTCCACAAGCAGTAAAAACGCAAGTAGGCGATGCAAAGCACCATTCATTTCTTCTGAGAAACGACGATTCGCGTTCATGGGTGCACAATATAGCGGTGGGTGGCCGAGCAACTTCCGGTCGACTACTCAATTTTTGTGGAGTAGACAGCGCTGCTCCGTGGAGTGGATCTAGTGGCGGAGCTGCTCCGAATCTGCCAATGAAAGATGCCGCTCGAGGCCGATGCAGGCTTTGCCGACGACGATTTCGAGGGTTTGAACCTCACCACGACCTTCGCTGAGTACGTGGAGGCCGGAGACAACGTTGCGATCTGTGGCGAGGTGTCGCTGGATGACGCCATCGAGGAGGCTTTGCCCAGTGCCGACACCGCTGTGACATCGGACGAGGACAACGATGAAGCCACAGATGTCGTTGCCTGTACCTACCACGTTCGCCGAGGTGCTACGGCACATAGACGACATCCGGAACTTCTGTTCACACGACACCACAGAGGACCTCCTTTTGGACGTTGCCCAACTCGAGCGAAAGTTCTTGGTTCACGGATCAAACAAGGTCCAAAAGAAACTTACCGACTTTTTTTAAAGTTCGCGCTGGTTGGCAGGAATCGCGGCTGTGGGCAGTGGAGTGCCCTAAAGCTTTGTTTGAATAAAGCATAATTGGTACCTGTACTGCAGCATTAATTCTTATCGCATTTACTTTTTTGGTAATTTGGGTTTCCAAGCCCTGCACAGTATGTTAGTAGTTCACATTGAAGTTTCTCGTAAATCCGTCATGCGAAATAAGTAGTATTCTTATAGGCATAATTTATGTTCGGATTTTACAACGCCCGCATTTTACGACGCTTTTTCGCGATAGCGAGAAAGTCGTATAATCGGCGTTCCACTGCATATATATTGTAGTCAGGGCGGGTGCTACCACACCTTTTCACTTTTCACCACTTTGCTTCTCACTTTTTTTTTCTTCGCTTTCTTCTCTGGACCGGTATGGAGCATGGTTGTGGGTCGCGCAACGCAGACGTGAAGCAGCTGGTGCCAACTCGCAATGCTTTTCATGGCTTTCGCAATCAGAATGTGGGCAAGATGCACTGTGTGGTAATGGCAACAGATACGAACTCGTGTAAGCAAACTTTTCCCCCATCTCGGCATTCTTCGTTTAAAGGGAACTTAGCAACGCAAATGTCAAGCTCAGTCTGCATGGAAAAAGCCGCCCGGAAGGCAAAATTTTGATCATTGTAATCATACCTAACATGCAGTTACAGTCGCCGACTGATTTTCCGGCCTCCGAAAATTCGGACATGCCCGATTATTCGGTCAGCTTCGCGGCACCGCCATTGTCCCCATAGACCATAATGTATAACAACTGCCGAAAATTCGGACACCTTGCAACCTCTCGTCTGATTTTTCGGACACTCCTTGAGCCAACTCGGTCGAGAGCTCCATGCACCGACTCTGACCGGTGCATGGTTCGACTTGCTGAACGCCATTTTCGTTTTGAACGGAGCTTCCGTGCTGCCCCACGAAGTGGCGCTACTGGAAATCCCCGCTCATCATCATCGTTTCTGCCTGGTTAGATAAAGCAGAGTGGCTCTGCAGCAGTTCCGGTTTCAGCTTAGTAAGCCATGTCAAGACAATCCAGCAGCTGATTTGTTTCTTCGCGCAAGACGCTGCGAGCAGGCCGCGTTTATCGTTTGTGCGACTGGTGTCGGCGCGGTGGTGTTTGCTTTGTGTGCTGTGTCGAGGTTTCGGTGATCCAACGCGGCATACGTAAACATCGCGTCAAGGGTCTAATGGCGCCGACAGTGCCCGCGCAGACTGCGCTGGGGAATGCCAGCAAGCGGGTGCCGGGAGGCCTAAGATTTGTCGCCTTCCGATGTGCTCCCTACTGACGCGGAAAATGTTCTGCCGAGACCTGCGCAGTGGTTGCATTGCGATTCCGGACACCGTCTCATTTGACAGTTTCATAGGTGCTGACACTGCTGTACTGACATGCGCAGAGCTCGACGACGGCAAGATCATTCGTCAGGTTTCTGCTGAACCGCCGGACGATGACCGAGTCGGAAGATGATGCACCATGTGCTACGCTGCCGTCGCATGCGGAGCGTGTACAAGCAGTGACTGTGCTTTCAGCCGCTAATAGTGACCGTACGACCCTCTCCGAGATTCAGGCTTATCTGATTGCGCGTAAACGGAACAGCGTGCAACGGCGCATTCACGATTTATTCCAAGCCTACTGCCGAGCCCGATTAAGTGCGTGGAAATAAAGGATTTAATTTTTTTTTTCTTAATCTGCTTTTTCGGACACCTGTTTATTCGGACATTTTCGCAGTCCCCGTGAGGTCCGAATAAACGGTCGGCGACTGTATGACATATTGTTATGTTTTTTTTTTTCTCATAACACTAATGCACAAGCTGATACTCTTATGTCTGTCATCGTTATAAACCATATATCATTATAGGTGGTATCAATATAAGGGGACTGCACTGTCGTACATTGCAGGAACTTAACACACTTCACTCTGATAAGTAAGCAGTTCGAAGCAGCAGTGAGAAGGCAATCAGCTACAAGAAATTTCATTATTTTATCAATTACAGCATGTCGAATAAGACTAAAAATGAGGAAAAGTAAAAGGCTTTCCAAGCCAGAAGCCTTGCCTCTTCCTTTGTGAATAAATACTCAGCAGGTGGATTGTATGATTCTTCATGGCCTGGAAGCTTCATCTTCGGTGCTGGAATATAGCGCTGCATTCGGTCATTTGTTTTCTCCTGCAAGACATGTAATTCACAAAATGATAAGGAATAGAGCAAAACTAACAAACAATGGTAAACAGTATAATGCTGCTCGTGAAAATACAGTCGAACCCACTTAAAGTGATACCGATTTCAACAATTATGTATATCGGTTATAACAATGAGAAGCTGCTGCACCATCAACTTTTGTATCTTTTACATGGTAAAATAACCCGCTTACTACAATGCCCAGATGCCGTATTATCGGTTATAGCGATGAAAAGTAGTGAAATGCGAAATCCTTGAAAAGAAAAAAGAAAAACGAGAAATTCGAGCCACTGCACGATGGGCCCCTGCTTCAACAGCCACTGTGCACTCATTTTCCAGCCATCTCCATGCGCCTCTCTCCTGTCGCCCTTCCACCCCTCCGAACACAAATGGGCTGCACCCATAGCTCTAAGCAGCCCCACCCTCCGAAACACGAATGGACTGCACCAACTGCGCTGCTCGCAGATTGCTTGCTGGCTCCTCATTCAGTGCAGTTCTGCGAACAGCTTACATTCGTCTTTGTTGGTTGCGTCTAAATCGTTCCTGGCCACTCGGTTTCTCAGCTTCGTTTGACATATAGTAGGTTTGGCGTGCCGCCAAAACAGAAGATGGCTGATGCGCCCGCTGATCATCGGCAATGCACAACGTTGCCGGTGGAAAGAAAGTGTATGGCTATAGATTTGGAAACTAAGTGCTTCTAACCGATGAGGTGATCATCGTGAACATGCTGGCATCAGATAGCGACGGCGACGACGGCAGCGATGACACGGTAGGGCAGGCTGCCTCACATGTCCTCATAAAGGCCCGGCAGATAATTCCATTCCTCCGAGGTTTCGTTTTCGCGAGGAACCTTCCGCTGCACTATGTGGAGCACTTGGATGCCTTGGAGAAGGTTGTCGGCAAGCTTCGCGTAAAGCATGCAAGGCTGATGGACATAGGGTTTTCTTGTACAAGGCAGTGAAAAGTACATGACGAGATGCTTGCGGCGATTTCGCCTCAGCGTTTCTTTTGGATTTCTCAAGCAGCCAGGCTGCCGCAGCAACCTTCTCACATTTTTTAAAGGGTCCCTTTTGGGGCCACCAAAGCAATGCCTCGGCGGTGCTCGCATATCACTTGCCGCCCGTGACCCCTCTCTGCAGTTGTTATAGCAGAGCCATTCTTTAATGCCGACAGCCACGGCTTGTTGCACACAATTGGAACACCCAGGAAGCAGTTAAACGAGTGAACACAATCAGCAGCTGGATGGAGGAAGGTGGTGGGGAGGGGCACTGGCCTCCCCACCATTATAGTTTTCTCACATCAGCCCTGCCATCCCTCTATTTTTATTTTTTCATGCAACCTGGTTATGACAATGGAATTTTCGAGGCACTTGAATATTGTTATAAATGGGTTCGACTGTAAATGCAAGCATATTCATGAGTAATATTTGCACAAATGCAGCAGGAATCATTAAGAAACATGAGGACAGGAAAGGACGCATGCAGCAACATACCTCGTCATCCTTGTCCCAAAGCAAAGAGAATCTGTCCGAGTCATGCCGCTTGACTCGTGGCTTGATCCAGCCCATCTTGATAGCATGCACCATCCTGGAAACCTATGTCAAACATGAAAGAGTGATTAAATCGATGAACAATTTCTTCATCATATTCTAGAATTGTAAGTTCAAATGTGTTAAGAGCAGGGTGTCTACCAAGTTGACATTTCCAAATTCCCTGAGTTTTCCAGGTTTTCCCTGAGCACCTTTGCGAAATTCCCTGAATGAGCCAGAACTTTGTTTTATGTCAAGACAGGCTGACACCACGTTTCCCGATGCTGTCACTCTCTAGTAAGCATGCTGAAACAAAAAATTACTTAATCCAGTTTGAATAGTAAGGAGTAATATCTATTTTATTTAAAAAGAAAACAGAAGGAAGGTTTTAGTAAAATGCACAGCGAAAGAAATGGTAAAGCCCATTCTAAATTGAGTCGAACATTTTCAAATACGAATGAAAAGGAGATGCATACATAAGTAAATATTTTCTAACATCAGCTATTTCTATCAACTGATAGCAAGCTCATCTGTATGAGGTCCTGAACTTTGTCACAACTAAGGTTCTCTCTCAGCAGCTGGGAAGTCAACCTCAACTGTCCTGACATACTCTCAGCCCGTACACAACATCTCAGTGTTGGGTTTCACTGCTTAAACAATTTATTTTAGTTTGGATGAGGGACACTTGTGTCTCAGCGTCAGCCAACACTTGGTTTTTTTAGCTCAAGCTCCTTCAAAAAGGCGGTGGCACCCTTCTTTTCCCGTTAATTCCTCAGTGCGTCGGTCCTTTCTGTTCTCATCCTCCTTCTACCACGCTTTCACCACATGGATCATCTGAAGCATCCTCTTGGTCAGTTGTACAGTCAACATTTGATTTTTCGGACTTCCGAGGGACCGCAAAAAAATAAAAAAAAAACGGGCAGTCTGAAAAAAATTAATGCATGTCTTTAACTGCCTTTAAGGGCTAAAATTACCACAGGCACGTCTGAAAAAGCTCTGAAGGCCTGCCATTACGCTTATTAGGCATATCAGGGCTTGTGCTGTGACAGGAGACGGGGTGCACGCATGTGTAATTAAGGAATACATACTGTGTCCCGTGACAATTGCCCCCTTCCCACGCTTGTTATGCTTCACCGCCTAACAATAGTGTACTGAGGCGAAGCTAACTTTCGGAGACTGGCATTACGCAACGCGCTGTGCTCTGCGAGCTTCAAGGCCAATCGCGAGGATTACAAAGGCGGAGTCGGTGCCATTGGTGATAGCGGCGAATTCTTTCAATGAAAAACACGGCACCGCACGGCAAGAAGCTTAATAGCGAACATAGAAACAGCTAGGCCTAACGTTGCCACGGTGGTGGTTACGGCTGCCAGCGGATCTGCCTGCGAGAGTGCCGGTTCGAAGCGGCGAGATAATCAAAATAGCGGCGGTGGCGGCTTTGATTAATGCCATTTCAGACCTGCAGTCAGGGCAATATACGTTGACTATATGGAGTACGTGTTGATGCCGCAAAACCGTACAAGTTATCGGGCGTGTCCGAAAAATCGGGCGTCTAGAAAATCGGTCGTTAACTACTCTGGCAATACATCGTGCCGATGACACGGCGTCAATGACGATTCGTTGCGATTCCTCTGTTACTGGAGCCAGCATTAACACGACTTTCGTTCCCTTTCAATAAAGTTACAGCTAATTTTCCCTGATAGAAGCACAAATTCCCTGAGTTTTCCCTGAGTTTTTCCAGACTGTTCAAATTCCCTGAGAATTCCCGGTTTTCCCGGTTGGTAGACACCCTGTAAGAGTCAAAGCCAACAGTATCACAACAGTTCTCCTCAAGCACAACAGAGTCAACTTTCGTTAATTCGATCCTGGCAGGACCGACGAAATTAAACCAAGATGCAGGAGAAATGCCAAAACACACCACTGATTCATTTTGCAGTATTTGCCCGATTCTAACAAGCCCTCAAAGCATACGTGCACACCCTTTTTGTGACCAAAGTAGAAAATTTCAGTTGATTTTTCAGCAAGAAAAATGGGCAACCATTTACTAAGTGTTGCGCAATGGCAGCAAGTTTCTTAAAATCAGTTTCGCCCCAATGCAGCTGTGTTATGTGATGAAGCATACAAATGTTGCGAACACAGTTTTGGTTTCGTATCTGAGTGCACCACGCAGGCAATTTTCGGCCAAATTTTCAAGCAAAAATAAAAAGGTGGGAGTTAGAATCAGGTAAATACCATAATTGGACATTGTGAGCTACTGTTATTGTTTTAAAATCTCCTACGGCAGGCCGAAAATAGGTATTTTCAATGGGAGATTTTTGATGTGTGTGCAATGCATTAGCTATCCCTTAAGCTCCACCAAGACAGACGGTCCAACTAAAGGGGTCACTATAGAGATCATCATAGAGGTCAGGTGCATGCATGCCAACAGGTCAAGTTTCAATTATCCAGTGAAGGCCAATTTTAGGATCGAAATAATGACATTTTGGGCCCATAGAAATGCATGGCCACTAGTTGGATTTGAATTAGCCGAAAAATCAAATTAACCAAAAAATTGAGTTAACCAAAGTTGAATTAAAGATGTCTACAGCAAGGCCATAAAACTATGAGCCTTACTTTGTGTAATTGTCTAATATTTTGATATCGCTATCAATGCTTCATCTTTTGGGAAAAAGTGCGACTTCTACATTTTTTTTTTTGTAGTAAGCTCACATTGCTTTCAGAATTCCGTGATACAGTGCTACGTTGTAACAAGATGTACATTGTAACAAG
Source organism: Dermacentor albipictus (assembly GCF_038994185.2). NCBI lineage: Eukaryota > Metazoa > Arthropoda > Arachnida > Ixodida > Ixodidae > Dermacentor > Dermacentor albipictus. The sequence goes on from NC_091821.1 coordinate 156,322,945, forward strand.
ATTTATGTAGAGTCGAAACCCGCGATAAAGAAATTACGCAACAACGAAGTTCTTGCGACAACGATACATTTTTGTATCCCTGGCGAACGGCCATAGGATTCAATGCATTTTGTACCTTTCGGCAATGAAATGTCGCTGTACTGCAATCTCACATCAACAAAATTTGCCGGAACGTAACTCCACATATTACCTACTCGTGTAAAGCTAGCAGGCTCCAAAATGTGGTCAAACGCGATTGTGTTGCACTAAAATTGCATAAAATAGCACCTCATTACATTTGTGTGGGCACTGCCATTTTGTTCACAAAAACAACCCAGCACAGGAAGTTATCAGTGCGCTGGAAACATGTCACGGCCACCACCTTGTTTGTTGATTGCCCGTAAGAAGTAGCACGCATGTTGCTACTGACATGTGACGATGGTTTTTGCATGCCTACTAGGCGAGATCATAGATCGTTGTTCGAAATGCACGTTCAGTTTGCATTCCCTGTGGCTGACGACTCAGCGAGGCCTAGGCCAATCGCATGAGACGAAACTGAATGCAGACTGAACACACGTTCCGAACAATTGCCGATCGCTGCAGTGCACTGCGTAATGTACGCCATGATGAGAAAAATGCAGCAGAAACAAGGACATCCCCGTCCCACCGACATGGGCCCTTGAGATGGCAATCGCAGCATATGGAGTGTCACGCATTGGACTATGATTGAGCGATCGTCTGGGAATACGCATCCCTTGCTTCAAGAACGATGGTTTTGGCGCCACCCAACAGGCATCACGTACGGATTCAGCACCAAACATAAATTTGCGCAAAAGGGCCGTTATCTCGATCGTTTGCCTTCGGGTACACGAGATAGGATCACTTTCGCACTTGGCGCTTTCGTACGGGCAACAATGTGCACTGGAGAAATGCTGCTGCATGAGCTGTTGCTCTCCGTCCGGTGCTGAGTTACGCAAAATCTTGCAAAAGTGATCGCATCTCCGAAAGCAATTGACCAAGAATACTGCGCTATGGCAGCACTTCCACTGCTGGTCGACGCATGCAGTGCACATTGTAGCGTCGGCAATGCGGTAATATATCCTCGAGTAAAGCTTGCCAAAGTAGGCTAACAGAATCTTGACAGTAAAGTATTGTTTTGCGATGCATTACCTATCTGTACTGTCTCTTTTCGCAACAACGAAATTCTCGCGAAAGCGAATTTTTTCGCATTCCCCGCGTCCCTTTTGTTATTGCGAGGTTCAACTGTATAAGTGTGTTTTCCTTTATTACAAATTAGTAATTCAACTTTGGCATGAGAATGTAATTCACTGTAGTGTTTTTGTTACTCATTTAGTAGTCTTTTTCTTTCTTTTTTTTTGATATTGCATTACTTTCAGATTTCAGTGATGCAGTGTTATGTCATATGCACATAAGAAACACAGATTGTAACAAAATTTACTAAAGTGCAAGCTGCTCAGTTAATGTCGTTCAACTTTGGCCAGATATACATTATAAGCCGTCTTCAGAGCATACCTGGTTGTGCATAGTCAAAATGGAAGTTATAAAAGGCCCTCTTGTGAGCATGTTAGTATCTGTGTACTGAAAATGGGTGTTGACTTTGGTGATGGCAGAGTGAAAAGAATTTGTTGTGGCATATAGTGCCACTAAATATATCAACTGATGTTGCTACGAAATGTACTCAAATTTAATTCAAAAAGCACACATAGGTGTGAGAAAGAGAACTTATTTGAACACATAGGTGCAGCAACAATAAATAGAGGGTGTCCTAGTTAACATTAGCCAAGCTGTTCAACGAAAAAAGGAAACACAAGAACATTTAAAAATCCCAGTGCCAGATGGGATTTTAAAATCCACAGTGTATGGTCATAACACCGCAGGTAGTATAATTGTGTCTTGCACCATATTTTTCAAATCTTCCTTTTTTTCGTTGAACAGTTTTGCTAATGTTAGCTAGGACATATGGGATATGTACTAGTACCAAGAAATACCCACTTCTGAGCAATTTGGGAGCAAATGATCGCGCTTTAGTCACAAAAGTCTGACTCTCTCAGTGACGCACCACACTTTACTACATGACTTTTTTTTTAAAGTCTACTATGCCTGAAATAAAATTTATGGCACTTTTCGTTCACTTTCATGTTTTACCATGTCCAATTAATGATGTTAAATATTTGAAAGCTATTTGAAAAATATTTGCATGTGTGAATAAGACAATATTTATTTGTTATAAAATTTTTTAATATTTGCACACCCCGAAGATATATAAATGGAATCAACTGCCATATATCTCACACCAAATAAAGATTTTCTAAGAGTAACCTCCACAACCCTCCTCAAAAATTCCTCCAACACGGATCACAGCACTTCATGATATGAAGAATTGTCTGTATATTAGCGTATTTACTCGATTCTAACGCGCCCTCGATTGTAACTCACACCCGGTTTTGGTGACCAAAAAAAGAAAAAAGAGAAAAAAAAAACACCTAGATTTTAACACGCACCTATTTGCCGTGACCTAAAGAAAGAAAAGTCCTTTACAGTACTGCACACCTCACTTTTTCATACAGAAATACAACTTTCTCTCATTTGGAAAGAAAGATTTACTCCCAATGCACTAAACTTGTGATACATAAGAAAAGTTGCAGTTTAGCGCGAAAGGCAAAGCATCGATTACGATAGCGAATTAGTAGACAGCTATACGAAAAGTAAGGATAGTAGTTTTATCGGCCGTATGAACTTTTAAACATTCACTTACTAGCTAAATTAACAAGCATGGTGTCACACACATGCGCACAAGCAAACATGAGCATGACTCACTCAATGACTACGGAAACTCTTTAAATGCTGGAGTGAGGAAGAGTGGTAGCAGGAGCGAGGGAATTGAGCTTTGTGCACCTCTCGCTTCGACGCGAACTAAGTGACAAGACCACAGTGCTGTGCGCCTAGATGCGTAGACTCTTGTCTTTGCCGCAGATTGCTTTCAAGATAGGGGCTGCGTGGCTGCGCCGTATGTAGCAGCTGCCGGTGTAGAACACCTCTCCTGTTTGCGCCAGTTCCGTACGCAAGTTCCGAGAACTCCAAACACCCGTGATGCGGTCCGATTTCCATCCGTCTCCGCTCGGCACATGTGGTCATTTTCCTTTCAATTGCGGAATTGTGCTGAACTCGGCATGTCTTTGCAGTCGGCACTTCCATGATGATAGAGCAAACGCAGAAAACGGGAAGACGGACAGTGGACTGACTAACCTAAGCACACTTACTACAGCACATGGAGGAAGCTACGGCAGCTAGGCTCGAAGCGCATACGAGGCAGCCATTTTGAAATGCTGATGGTGATATGGCAACGCAGATTTAGGGTTGCACTCAATTCTAAAGCGCACGCAATTTTTGGACCCATCTTATCGGAAAAAAAGTTCACGTTATATTAAAGTAAATACGGTATGTCAGAAATTTGTTAACTGCTAGGGCAAATAAAAAAAAAAAAGTTGGAAGAAAAAAAAGAGCTACAACTTGCACATTTGACCATGAGTTAGCTGCCTTTGAGGTTTCTTGAGACTGAACAGCAAAATAAGCTGAGTAATGTAGTCTGACAAATGAAAAGAGTAGTTTGCGCAGATAAATGTGCACAGAGTATGCCATAGGAAAGCAGGTTCTTACCATTTGCTTTTCTATCCTTGAGGGGACAAAACTACGCTTCTGAGGAGGGTGACTAGTGACAGGATGGATCATAGTCTCATGAGAGAAGATGTCTTCAAAGGGCTCATAAGGGTTATAGCTAGCGCTGGGGTAGCGTCCTTGCTGAAGCCGCTGAATAAGGTCAACATCTTCATCAGATAAGACGACATTTTGGCCTGTGGTTTTGTCTTTCACTGTTCGCCTGCAGCACCATCAGAAAAGATGTAATGTGAAAATACCCAGAAAGGAAAGGCCTATACATCTGTCATTTAGAAATAGTGCAAACAAGACCACCTGTGGACTGGATAAGGGGTCCAAGAAGAATCAAAAGACAAAGTGACAGTGATGACATTTTCTATGCTTATCAAGTACATAATCTTAAGCACAAGATGCATTCTACCAATACAATGGAAGAATGGCAATAAACAGCACAAGGCCCCCTAAGACACAGGTACAGTTCGTAAATGTGGCATGTCTTTCTCTTCAGTTAAGCACTCTGTAGCCTATGCCCTCTCTTTTCTAAGGCTTCAATACAAGGATGCTGCATAGAAAGCTGTCATCACATTAGTTGGTTTAATAACAAATTGTAGTTAACAACACATTGGGACAAAACTTCTATTGAATTATTTGCTCTAATTTTAAACTTTTCTTCTAAGAAGGGCTTAGCAAATTTCAGTAATAAATGAGGCAGCCTCTCATAATTTATTAAAACACAAAATGCATACCTGCCAACCTTACAGTTAAAAAAACACGACAGAGGAAGCCAAAATATATTAAAATTTTGTGATATATACAGGAAATTATTTGATTATTGAATATGATGAGTGCTTATTAAAAATTTGCAAAGTTGCTTTGCAGGGATGCTGCGGAGAGCCACTGAGCTCAACATAGTCACATCAACAATGATCTGCACCATGGACAAGCACAAATGTTTATGAGGTTTATACATGCCAAAGATTTGGTTGCTTTTAAACCAGGGTTCTATCAGTTTGTGTCACTGCCACGTGGATAGGTACCTAGAAACAATTGCTCCATAAAACTGGGCCATAACAAATGACTCAGTGAAGGTATTTGTCTTTCCTTGAAATTGGTACTGCCCTCAACTATATGCAAATAAAAAAATCAAATATTTGTGTCAATACAACAATCATAAATGAGTGCTAAAAATCAGCCATTTTACAATTCGCAAAGCTTGGCAGGTTTGAAAATGTACCAATAAAAATGAGTGCACCAATAAGAACAAAAGAATATTTTCAGCTAAGCCAGCCAAGGTTTTCTACACCACTTTCAATGATCAAGAAAGATTAAGGTTCTTTACAGCTTATAATCTACAACACTGCCTGGCTTTTTTGAGTAGTTAAAAAAAAGAAAACAACAACAAGGTACAAAAGTTACCATGGGGGCACTCACCAATAGGCTGGATCATCCATCCTTCGCAGAAATTCATCCAGTTCATTGCCCCGGGGTGGTTTGAGGATAGGCTTGCCATCCAAATCATAACCAATGTGTGGATAATGCTCATACCATTCCATGGGTATGTTTCCCACCGTATTGCGCACATCCTGCAAGATTACAAATATGCCCTTTCATTTCTATAAAAGAAGCTGGCCTCAACACAAAGGCAACCACATAAATAATGCATCCTTCATGCAATGAGCGATAAGAATAAGCGGAACGAAGGAACTCGATTTGTTTTTTCGCTACAACCACATGGAAACAGACAATGAAGCCAGAAAAAAGCACAGGGGAAATTAACTGCTATACAGTCGATGACCGATAATTCGGACTCCACGGGGAATGTAAATAAGTCCGAATTATCGAATGTCCGAAAAAAATGTATGCACCCAAAAAAAGATCATTTTATTTATGTTTTAAGGCCGCTGTGCGAGGAATAAGTGGTCGTTTCATTGCTGCACGGACTTCCATTTAAGTGCAACCAAGTACGCCTGCATTTCTGCCAGTTTTGTGCTGTCACTGTACACTGATGCAAGGACTGCAAAGGCTCAAGACAGATCCGCATGTGAAGGCTCCGGAGCACACGGCACATCATCAGTATCCGAGTTAGAGTCGCTATTTGACAGTGTAAAAATTTGCTCAATTGTTCAATTGCAAAGTAGGGCTCATTCAGACTGCGTGTGCACCATTGGTGTCATTTCACGTGGCCTGTCGATAAGTTCAGAAGAAAGACTTCTTGGAGCCAGCAGAGCGCTGTCTGGAATGCAAACTAAACAAACAAGCACAGAATGGCGATACGCTGTCCGAAAGGCTAACTCGACAAACAAATTGGCGAAAGCAGCCAATGCACAGGGCTGCCGGAATAGCCAGAACACATGGAGGAAGGAAAGCGTAGGAGAGGCCCCGGCCAGCACAGATGTGTTGGAAAAGTATGGCGGAAGTCACGTGTTGTTTTTTGCAAAGGAGCACTGGGACTGGTACCCCAAATGTCACCACTGCCATAGCAACTGTGCTCCTGAAGCTCTCGCTGCTGCTTTCAGCCTCTGAAACGTGAGATGAGATTTTTTGGCTCCTGTCGTTCTCCCAGCACATTCTGTTCGCGAGGCAAGCTGACTTTGGAGCGCGAGGTGTAAGCTTGAAAGTTGTGTTTAGGGTCTATGGAGTGTGAGTGTCAGCCAGCAACAGAGACACTCAAGTAATCACAGCATAGGTCTATGGCGTCCTCTTCAATGTTCCACGGTAAAGCACAGGATCGAGTCTGCTCCACTAAAACTGTTACAGAAGTTTTGTAGGCTTTGTTCTGATGCGTGTCGGCAGCACACACTTGCGGTGGCTTGTAGCAATGGAAGTTCAAAGCTTGCGTCTATCTGCTCTGGGAAGCTGATTGAAGGTGCAAAGGGAGATGGCACAGCAATATGGCTGCCTTTCTGGCTTCAAAAACGTGACGTCAGGACCTTTCCTATTTTGTTTCTTTCCTCCATGCCAGAGTAGGATGTGATGATTGTGATGTTGATGCAACCCATAATTCAGGCATAGATTTCAAGATAGGTATTTACTGTCAAATCTGTGGGGCGTAGTGCTCTGACAAAGGCAAGGCCTTGGGGATTACTGTCAAGTATGTAATCTCTGAGGCCATACTTGATGTCTTGTCAAGGTTGCTAGATAACGTAATGGTAGCAGAGTCGGCATACACTACAGCCACAGACGAAGCCTGGATAATTGAATGTAGAGCTGGCGGCAGTCCAAAATATCGGTCATCTTTACACATTAAGTCTATGGGGCCATTGGCGGTGCCGCGAAGCTGTCCAAATTACCAAGCATGTCAGGATTATCGCTGTCAGATTTATCGGTCGGCGACTGTATTAAAAAACGAAATGTATAAATAATAAGAAAAAGAAAAATGAAGTGGACAAAAAGGCATAATCACTATATCTTAAGCGTGCAGCACGTTCATGACAATAAGCACCCTAATTATGCCGTTTGCTGTTAGACATATATAACAAGCCTATTAACTTTTGCAACACAAGATGTAATGAAATGCACAATATGGGGCAAGAAATACACGGAGCACCTAGCAACACCTAAAAGAGCAAGGGCAAGCACTAGCTTCTCGGGAGTTATGTTGTAAAAAAAAAGTCAAGGTTGCAGGGCCTAATAATATGCATCGCACTGTTCAACCCTGAATGACGCCCTATAAGACTTGGTACAGTGCTTCTCCCTCCAGCACTTTTCATGCCACCAGTACAATGTATTCAATCAATGAACATCTTATGTTGTAGGCTCCAACCAAATATGTGTCACGCAAGTAAATTTCAACACAATAATGTGAAAGCACAGCAATGTAACCATGTAAAACATAGTGAATGGTGCCACTTTACACAACAGAGTAAAATTTCAATGCTAATTTCAGAATGCAGACAAAAAATAAATAAAAATATCGACTATATAAGATAATACCTAGTTTACATTTTGTTCAAACTAAACCAGGACTAGCTATTAACAGTAGCATAAGGTTTTGCCTATTTTCTGCAGAAATGGCCAAGTGTCACTGCCATTTTATCTAAAATTATTAAGGTGTGTCCTTCCTACAACTCAGCGAAATTGCTGAAACATGTGCAGGATGTGCTGTCACAATAACGACTAAATGACTGACAACTGGGCTAGCTAGCAACGATTTTTTAAAGAACATCAGAACAAAATGAAGGATAGAAAAATACAGGCACACAGTTATACATCAATCCACCATCCATCACCTTAACTGATAAACTTGATTCTTTCTCAGTACGCGCTAGAGCATAAGAGATGGATGCAAGTATGCAAGGCATTCTCGCAAGTGAATGAGGAGAAGAAAAGAAATGGGAAGAAAAAAAAGCTTGCTGGTCACTTATTTTTGTTTGTTTCGCATAAGTATATTTGTGGGCTTATGTGGCTTCACATATTTACTTGTGCAGCAAGTACATTTGAGATCCCACGTAAATTAATTATTAAAGTTTATTTTTTGTGGCATAGAGAGCTCAAGCACAAAGAGTAATTTGTGCTTCTGTGGTGGCATGTAGCAAGTAGCAGCAACATTCAACACATTCAAGTATAATTTCATATATGTCACATACCTCCTCATCTGATGAATCAAAAGCATATTCATCTGCCTTGGCCACTTCAGTACCAAGGCTATCAATTTTTACATCCTCCTGCTTGGTAACTGCAGCCGAGCGTTTGCCATGAGAAGCTTTTGACCCATCACTTCTAGGTTTCTTGCCAAGGACAAAGTCTTCCTCTTTGCCACCATGAAACTTCATCTTGGTAGTTTCCTCCTGATCAGTGGAGAAAACCACATGAAAGTGATGCACAAAAGCTCTATCAGTATAAGGTTTACACACATATTGTTCCAAAACACTGTTACCAAATATGTGTGCCCATGATTCTCACAAGAATGACCTTCCTGAGAACAATCAGTTGTTCACATAATAAAAAAGTGGCTCTACTGGTCCCAAGGAAAGCTTCCAAAAGCAATCATGAGAGACCTATTACTGGTACCACCATAGGCAGTTTGCAGCATGTATGGCACAGTATATAGCCCTTGTGCAAGTCCATTTTGCTTACTACCCCATGCAGAGTGTCTACGAAGTTGACATTTCCAAATTCCCTGAGTTTTCCAGGTTTTTCCTGAGTGCCCTTGTAAAATTCCCTGAGTGACACAGAACTTTGTTTTATGTCAAACTGGGCTGATACCATGTCGCCCAATGTTATCACTTTCTAGTAAGCATGTTAAAAATAAAAAGCGATTTAATCCAGTTTGAATAGTAATGAGTGCTGTTTATTTTATTCAAAAAGAAAACAGAAGGGAGGTGTTCGTAAAATGCACAGCAAACAAAATATGTTCAAAAAACATGGTAAAGCCCATTGAAAATTGAGTCGAACATTTTCAAATACGAATAAAAAGAGATGCATATAAAAGCAAAAAATTTCGTATATCAGCTATTTCTATCAACTGTTACAAGCTCATTGGTATGAGGCCCAAACAATCTCACAAGCGCGATTCTCTCAGCCTGGGAAGCCAACTGGCGACCCTCGACCAGGCCCGGCAAGCCGCGATGGCCAGTGGAGCCCTGTCAGAGGGAACCACCCAGGAATAAACCGCGCAACGATTTCTGTAATAATAAAGTTCCATCTTCCTCCTCCTGCTCCTCCTCTCTAAGTAGCTGGAAAGTCAACCTCACCTGTCCTTACATACTCTCAGCCCACACACAATGCCTCAGCGTTGCATTTCACTGCTTTACAGAGCTTATTTTGGTTGGTTGAGGGACACCTGAATGTTGGAGTCAGCCATGACTTTGTTTGTTGAGCTCAAGGTCCTTCAAAGAAGCGGCAGTACACTTCCTTTTCCGTTCGTTCCTCAATGCGTCAGTCCTTTCTGTTCTCATCCTCCTTACACTGCGCGTTCGCCCCACGGACCATTTGTACCATCCTATTGGTCAGTTTTACAGTAAACGTCCAATTTTTCGGACTCCCTAGGGGCTGCGAAAACGTCTGAAAATCAGGCAATCCGGAAAAAATGAATGCATGTCTTTCACTGCCCTTAAGCGCTCAAATCACCACAGGCACGCCTGGAAAAGCTCTGAAAGGCTGCCAGTGCGCTTATTAGGTATATTGGTGCTCGTACTGTGACAGAAGATGGCGGGTGCTCGCGTGTATAATTAAGGAATACATAATGAGCCCTGTGACAATTGCTTCTTCCCACACTTGTTAAGCTTCACCGCAATACTCTGGATATGCAACATGTCGTGCTTTCCGAGCTTCGAAGCCATTGTCGAGGATTACAAAGGCTGAGTTGGCGTCATTGCTAACAGTAGCGAATGTCAAAGTAGCTAGGCCTAGCGTTGGGGTTGTGGTGGCTACGGCTGCCAGTGGATCTGCGTGCTAGAGCACCGGTTCGAGGCGGTGAGATAATCAAATGGTGGCAGAGGTGGCTTTGATTAATGCCGTTTTTGACGTGCGGTCACGGTAAATAGTCGGGAAAATCAGACAGTGAATGGCTCTTGCATCCGAAATTTCATAAGTCCTTTTACATTAACTCTATGGGGTAGGTGGTAATGCCGCGAAGCTGTCCGAATTACTGGACATGCCCCAAAAATCGGGCGACGGGAAAATCGGTCGTTGGCAACTCCTCCAGCCGACGACATGGCATCAAAGATGATTTGTTACGATTCTTCTCTGTTACTCGAGCCAGCATTAGTGCGACTTTCATTCCCTTTCAATAAAATTACAGCTAATTTTCCTTGAGTATTTCCAGACTTCACGATCCCTGAGAATTCCCGGTTTACCTGTTTGGTAGACACCCTGCATGCTGTCAAGGGTAAATGCAAAAGCAGCATCGGAATAACATCTTTACCTACAGTCTATATAAAAACACCCCTTTGCTATTCATGAGCTGACCTTTTTTAATAGTCATTGCAACATACATTGGCATATAGCTGAAAATTAATCAACACCTTTACTCAAAGGTGTTTTTCCATTCCATGATTAAGAAACGCCATGAGAAAAATTAAATTGTAATGCCAAGCAGAATTTTCCGCATGAGAGAAGGTACATGATGTCCTATCAATAGGGTGCTGCGTTTTGAAATTAATTTGATAATATAAAAGAATAATTGCCAATAAACAAATGCAGGACTTGGATTTATCCTGAAAAATCCGAATCCCAGGGCTCTGAGTTGTGATCACATGACCATGGCATTCATTGTGACAATGAAATGATTGCACAAGCTGCTCATCAAGTGGAGGTTCCCTAAGTAAATAAAATTTAATTCTGGTGTTTAACATCTCAAAACTGCACAGTGGTTTAGTGGAGGGCTCCAGATTAACATTGACCACTTGAGGTTCTTTAACACTCAAAGCATGGTACACAAGTGTTTTTGCGTTCTGCTCCATCAGAATGCTGCTGTTACAGCCGGCAATCGAATCCATGACCTCGTGCTCAGTAGCGCAATGCATTAGCCGCTGAGCCACTACAGGTGTTGCAAAGGAAAAACTGCTCTCAACAACTAAGGAACTAGAAGCTGACTCTACTATCTTGCATGATGTGTACCATTTCCTTGCTGTGTGTCTGCAGGCACTGTCTAGTCGATGAAATGATGCAGTACATGCAACAACTTCAGCACGGGTTGACTGCAAGCACAACATTGTAGATGAGTGTGAAATCATTAACAGTTTTCAAGTGTGCTACGCTGGTGTTGCAGAAAAATGTAGCTGTGCCGTGCAGCAAAACTTTGCTCGTGACTTGCAGTACACCAGCGAGTCATTCTGGTACTATGCTCAGATCATGAATCCAAGCATGAAGGTGGAACTCGCAACAGCATTCGACGCATATGAGCAGTTGTTTTCTGCCATCTTACTGTTACTAGTGGGGCATGACAGCATATCTTACTATCAAGGGAGCTGTGAGAATACCATATCAGACATATGCTATTGAAGAAATCACGGGGGCCCTATAGTTTTCTGAAGGACATGTTTGAGCCTGGCCTGTCATCTCATGTACTATGCTAGGTCTACTGACTTCTGTATCCAGTACGAACATGGAAAGGGTGTCCTCAGTGCTTTGTTATGGGAATTGCAAAGAGCGCACCACAGGTTATAACATTGGTAAATATGTACAGTAAATTGTAATGGGATAAATCCTATGGCTATGTTAATGTCAACTCTGAAAAAAATGTTCCACTGCTATACTGCCTTTTTTTACGATAAAGCATGGGAAAAATCATGATTAATACTAAAAAGGAAAAAAAAGAAAAAAAAACTGAGAATTTCATTGTGCTGTAAAAGGAAACATAAGCGTAGGCTTTTCTGGAAAAAAGATAATTTCAAAAGGACATCCATGATTCTGTCTCAAAATAAACTCCACAAATGCAAAACCCTACCATACCACAACATTCGGCATAGCAGTTTCATCAGGCATGTGCTCCCAATATTTACCACTGCGATTTCAGCCACCATAGGTGCAGCTATTATTGCTCAACACTTGCACTGCCTAATGATGACAAAAATCAAATAGCACCAGAGCCCCTTCTCAAACACTCATATTGAATAAATGCAAAGTGCCAGCACTGTAGCCATTTAACACATTGTTTTCTCAACACTTAGGCTGTTCCCAAATAGTGCCCATGGAGCCATGGAGCACTTGACAGAGCAATAGCTACCACACTTCCAACACTCATGGTTGTGGTACTTGTAATATATATTCAGTTACTCAAACTTAAACTGAATTCTGGCACTAAATCCACTCATCCACTTCAGATCAGGAAGAATGAAAGTTCAGTGATGTTGTAAACAGCATAGTGTTCCAACACACACATGCATGCACACAAACATGCGTGCACATGCACATACATGCACCTGTGTACATGTGCACGTAACATACACACACACACAAAACCACCATTATACTCAATTTTGATATTTCAACACAAACAACAATTTGAATGCACTTGGTATACTGGTGTCCTGGCTTGCATTTTCTTGAGACTGGATATATTTTGCCACATGAGCAAAACAAGTCTACACGTGTTTGTGTCATGACCAAAGTTGGTCTTGCAGTAAGCAGGCCATTTGGATTTTGGAACTCCACTGTTTTTCTACATCAGCTTAAAATCTGCGTAAGCAACCAAACATTATTCCGATCATCACATATCCTTACCTCCAGCTCCCTACTTGAACAGTGATGATCCAAATGACCTGCCTGTTTTAAATGCCAACTGCAATAAAGCTGTCATTGGAATAAGTTTGTTACAAATTCCTAATACATGTCATCGAAGCAAGTGTGACTAAATCGTAGGGTTGATAATGGTGTAACTTTAAATTAAAAGCATTTAAATGGCCCTTCTACAGAAAGCACGAGCATTTGGTGGTGAGCAACGAAAGGTGGATATAACATAGATCCCGGAACACCATATGTAGCAGCATGCGGCTACCCAGGAAGGACATGGAGCTCCTACTGCTGTGAAAGCCGCATTTGCCTGCTGGGGGAGCCATCAATATTGAAATTACCAGGAAAAGCTTGAACCACAACCATAACGCCAAAAATGTAAACAAATGCATCCACACTGCCCTTCCTAATGCATATTTGGACAGTATGTACGAGAGCAAGTCAGAAAGTCTTTGCCCTTGTTTTTTTATGACCAAAATAAGGTACAAACAGGTAATTACAAACACAGTGAAAACTTCGATATAATGAACTTCAATATAACGAAATTCTCGATACAATGAAGTATTTAACTTTTCATAACCTCTTGTCTATCAAACACCATGTATTTAGAACTTCAATATTGGGGGCGAGCTCTACCATTGGAAAACTGGCGCCACCGTTGGTGTGACGGAAGCGCCGAAGCAAGCTGAATACGAAAGTTTCAAGTCCCACCTGTGCTTCGATTCTGATTAAGTGGTGAGGCTTTCCCGCCTTGGGTGTCTGCTTGACAACATTTGAAAGCTCTATAATAGGTAGCGGCCACCTTTGGAGGTATGCAGCATGGTAGGCTACTGCTCAGTGCTGCACGTATGCAACGGAGTCCAGTGTCAGCCTTATTCACACGTAGCCGCAGGACAAGAAGCTGCGCGAAGCTTGGCTCGCGAAACTTAGAACCGGCAGAGAGCCATCAGCTACAACCTGAGTGTGCAGCAAGCACAGACGCGAGGTAGATTTCTAATACGGCATCGGGGCTGCGATGTTCGGTGAGTAGCAGAAAGCGCGCACTGAGACGCTCGCCTGGGCGCGCTGCCCGGCTAATGTAATGAAGTTTTGGCCTATGAACTTGTTAATGCTAGATACTGGCAAGTTCACAGTAATGGAAAGGGAACCAGAAAAAGCACATAAAAAGAGGCATGATGTATGCTCACACTTGTGTAGCACCAAACAATGAAATGTACTGGATTAAATAAACGAAGCAGTGGGTAATTGCTCGCTGAGAAGACCGGTAAACATACAGTGCGAGGCAACTTGAGAAATAATGGTATTTAAACGTCCAAGATGTTAAAAAAAAAAAATTCGATCATTGCGACGGACATCCCAAGTCACCTGGTAGGTGCCGAAGCCCACAGTTATAACGAAATTATTTCTGAACAGCTCTGATAGTTTCCAAGCAACATTGGTTGCTTGTGTGCTGTCAAATGCTCATATGCTGCTGCCTAAAGCTCAGGGCACAATGCGAAAACGCGCTCACAGCGAAAGGGAAACCTGGTGCGCGTACATGGATGCAGGCGTGCAGTCGGTCACCACAAACCCGTGCGATCGCTGCATTGAGGCCTCGTTGTGTTATCCTCCATTTAGTTATACAGACAGCCCACTATAAGAACATATTTCACGTAGTTTGCTCACAGCGTTTGCCCACCGTTTGCCCAACTTCCCTCGTTTTGAGGGTACTTACAGAAGTGTCCAGGAAGGCTGTCGTGTGTTCTTATTGAGCGCCGTAAGTGAAACTTGTGAGGAGCACGCCGTATGATCCCTCATACTATGCAAGGGAGGCAGTTCCGACAGATGGCGACTCCGTAAGTCCTCGCCCGCAATAACAAAGTGTGTTTGTATGCCATTTCAATATAATGAAATTTCACTGCCGCCGCAAAGGAATGCTGAGACACTAAATGGAAACTTCTGCGGATGCAGATGGTCAAATTACTGAATTACAAGCAGCTGTTTGCAAATGCACCTTTCAAATCGTGCGCCACGCGACAAGAGTGACCGCCGAAGTGGAGCCAAACCATATTCCCTATTGACCCTTTTCGCGGCGATCCTGAGGGCGCTGCCCTGTTTGATCACGTGGTGACACGTACATTGCTTGCCTCAACTGCCTCCATTGAATTCATATGAACAATAGATGTGTATGACGCCGGTGCGGCTTAGCAAACCCCTGTTTCGGGAGATATCATAGAAGGTGACTGGGTGAACGAGACGAAGCTTTGGCCACAGCTTGAGAACATGTAAAAGCACTTTCGGAGCTGATTAACCAATGTCCAGATGGCGAGAGCAGCATATATGGTGCTTGTTGTAAAAGCGGGGCTAAATATGTATTCCAAGCTATCCAAACTTTCCGCTCATGAATTGATTCAAGATTAGTGCGTTTTGGTCTTTGTACTTTATTTGGCAAATATTCTGAAGCAGCAGCTTGTCACGTTTCTGACTCAGTAATGCTCCTTGGTGCAGTCACTATCTGATTATTTTCTGCCTAATCGCTCGCGGCTGTCCTCAGTTCATAGATTTTTTCTTGCTGCGCACAAGGCTTGAAATGTAGCTATTTTGTACATTTTATTACCTTGTAGCAAAGATGTATTATCGCTAGTAACTTGCTTACTCTTATGGGCCGTCATTAAACATTCAGCTTTGGCCATTCATGCACTATCGGCATAATCCGTGAGTTATTGTGCGTATATAGTGTGCATATATTCAAGTGTGCTCCAATTCACTCATTCTTGATATGTTGGCAATAGAGTGGGCGTAAGTTTCCGTGCCAGTTGGAGTAGATGTGTGTAGATATTGTGTGCGAAACTTGCTATGACAGGAAGCGGTGCTGCTTGTTTTGTCATTGTTTAAAAGAGCAGTACTAACTCTTGCCGACATTTTGGGGCTGACGCCCTTTCTTCGATGGTTAGTGCTACAACTCTGGCAGATGAGTAAATTTCTGTATTGTCGAGGAAAGCTGGACATCTCAATGTGCCGGTAACACGTACGGACAGTTGCAGCAGCGGTCCGCAAACTTGACTACATAGATTCATTCCATTCCTTAATATGCCAGTTACTACTTTTGCAGCCAACTACTGTACACGTCTTCAATCTAACATGATTGGAGCACAGTGCAACAGCGAAAACTCAGTTGCATTTCCGACAGCTGATCGCACAGAAGCAAGGTAGAAGTAAGGTATTCTTGTGCTGTCGCTGAGGTGAAGTGCGGTGCGGCACGAAAGTGCCATCTCGTTTCTCTCAAATAAACTGCTCCGTGAAAAGGCACAATATAGTCCAAGTGCGATAAGTGCATTATGTGCTTTAGGTGCGAGTGAAAGTGTGTAAGGGTGAGCGAAGAAAGATGTTGGCTTCACGAGTACTGCCTTCCCGTGCGAGAAAAGGAAAAAAAAGGGGAGGGGAGCGAGCTCGCCGTAACGCGATCAAGCGCGCGCGTGAGAGGGCGGAGGTGGAGGGGGGTTAAATTGGTGCGCGTCTCGGCCATGGCTATGCATGGCTGTAAGTGTGCCTAAGTGCATACGCACCCATGCACCCTGCTTTAGAGGTACTCTGCCACGTATGCAAAGAGTGGGCGTGCCGAGATGGCATGGCACCATGTAAGCCGTCTTACCGTGCATTTAATATTGGATGCTGCATGATCTCGAGTTTTGGTGACCCGTTAGAGCGAGAGGCAGACGAAGCATTCACTCCCTGTTGCTGGCGCTTTTCCTGATAGTGTCGTCCTAGTGCAGGCGACGCTATCAGCCGCGGGGGCGAAGTGCACGTGAAAGCACGGCTGGCTTTGCTTATCATACCACCAAGAAGATATAGTCGTTGTACATGCCATGAAACTATCATTCACTGCCTACTCCCAAATTTTTTAAATGGAATTGTTTTCTCATTCAAACTTGCTTTTTTTGATTGTCCAATAATTTGGAAAATTCTGCAGCCCCTTTCTGTGTAAGAAAAATTGATCGGCAACTGTACTTATTTGCATAAAAGTTCAAATTTCCATAGAATGAAATTTTGATATAACAAAGCAAATTGCCGATTTACCGACTTCATTATATTGAGGTTTAACTGTACACGTAGTATTCTACGCACCCTACACTATTTTTCCCCATAGTCCCCATACTGGTTTAGACATCTGCCCAATTGCAGCACTTAAATCGAGATGCCCTGTGCCATGTTGTCGTCAGTCAGCGATGCAAGCAGCTTCCCCAAACGCTCATTATCATGCAAGCCTTCAAGGCCTTTTGTGAACTTACAACACAACCACCTCACACTTCTCAAAGCGAGACACCTTATCCCATACATGGACTGTATTTCCCTGTGGATTTCGTCCATTGCTCTATAGAAAAGAAATTACACTCTGTTGCTCATGCGACGTGGACGTGTGAAGTACAACCTCCCATCTTCAACAACTGAGAGCAGCGCCGAGCAGCAAAGCAACCAGGAGATAAGGCCAGGTCGGTCCGAGAAAGGCCCACCCCTGGGAATGGATATGTTGACTTCGCATTGAAAGTCTTAATTCGGCAAAAAAAAAAGGGGGGGGGGGGAGGCAAAGACTGATTCGCTCTCGTACATACAGAGCCTATTTATGTTACTACTTGCTACTTGGCATTTATTGTCATAAAATTAAAACATTGGGTACTGTAACAATGCATAATTTACCAAGAAAGCAACAACCAGAAGTGCCAGAATGGCCAGAAAATTCTGGGTTCTGTGTTACTTCCAGAAAGCACTAATGATAGCTTTTTTTCTTTACTCTATGCCCCTCCTCTCCATTGTTTCAGTATAAAAAATTTTAAATTTTGCACGCTTCATATGACACATCCACTGGCACTTCAAACATTAATTTAAAATGTTGAAAAGCCTCATCTGCACCTATGATATCACAAACAAAGTTTTTTAGGCTGCCTAAAGTTTTGCAGCAGTTGGCTTTTAATTATACCCAAGAGTTTGCAGGGCAACTGGAGTACTTCTCTCATTGCGCCAATGTCCATGCTTTATGTTTAAAATAATGAAGAGCACACAGTGACAATGAAAAAGATGCATTACCAAAGTGGAGACTTCTATGATAGCTATTTGATAGCTGTGGTAGCCATGCACACACACACACACACAGGAAAAACAACTCAGCAACATTGCCAAAACAAACAATAGCAATAACAGTGTCAATCTACCAATTTACTTGGTTGCCAACTCACATCCTCTGATTCATCATCTGTCTGCTGTTGGGCATTATCCGGCTCGTCGGTAAATTCGTCGCCACGTTCATCATCCCCACTTTTGCAACCTTCATCACTTTCTTCTCCACTGCTGACGTCACCTTCATCGGCACTCTCCTCCAACTCTGATGAATCCTCATCATCACTGCCCAAGTCTGAGTACACACTTGAGTCAGAGTCATCACTTTCACGCTCCTTGAAGGAAAAGAAAAGTCATCTTTTGAAAACAGAATTATGACATAAACCTGTTGAGATTGTTTCTATCCACTGTAGGGCATGTACCCAACAGTACCGGGATATTGTATTGATTCTATTCCAATGCTGTAACTTTCACTCTATGTCAGTGCTTCTTCTAAGTTGTCACCGGGATCAGCTGGCCTTGGATGATAACATAGGAACAGAATTGAGCAAAAGGAATTCTTACACTATACCAGCCCAGTAGTCACCACAAAACAAAAACTTCGACTGTAACTGCCCATCACATGTGGTCATCAAAGCAGGCAATGACAGCTGAGAGCCTGGGACAATACAACAGCCTACGGAAGCTAGATCTCTTTGCCATTGATCATAAATACTGAATGCTTCAAAATACTGAAGTCGGTATATATGTACAGCAAGTGTTTTACCCTATATATGATTTCCTGGTGGCAGTGGAGCTTTAGAGTGCAGTCAACTTACAGAACATCGGAAAAGACCTATTTGCAAAATTGCTCGAAAGTCAGCTGCACTAAAAAGCTGCTTTCCAACCAAGACCTACTTTTAAAATTATTTAAGAACAAGAGAAGAATGATTTCTGACCCTGAAAGCTTGATATCCCATTTTGTAAGTTAGATCTAAGGGTTTCTGCTGCTTGGCAAGATGGAGGAGCGGCTGCTGATTAGGCCTTGGTACGGCCCTTGTACCTAAAGCAAGTGGCAGAAAGTGAAGTTGCATGCAGTAGAAACCAGAAAAAGGCAGCTGGATTAAGCATGAAGTGCACAAGCTGAAATCTACCTTGCATAAATATTACAGCAAAACTGAATCATCATAGCCAGTTTTTCCATCTGAGATTAGAGAGAGAAGAGAGGAAAGGCAGGGAGGTTACACAGATGAGAATTTCCAATTTGCTACCCTGAAATGGGATGGGGGAAATAGCAGTTGAAAAGAGGGCAGAGAGAGAGAAAGAGATAAAAGAAAAGACCAGGAAGAGCATTTCCATTTGATGTGTTCACATAGGCTGGTGGATAGCGAGAAGTGCAGTAGAGCTTGCACAGCCTTCTGATGCAATAACTCCTTTCAATGCTGTAGAACTCTTTCTTCCGACAGAGGCTCATATGGTACTAAGTTTAATAATGCCTAGGGACAACAGTTGTATAATAAATGAGGCTCATAGACATGGCCATTGCCCCAAATTCAAAGGAGCTGAGCATAGCATCCATTCCAACAATACTTTTCATTTCACTGGGAAGAACAGGTTCATGGAGTTGCATAGTATTTCCAATTTTGCTTTAAAAAAGGAAAAAGAACCATAAGAATGCAAGGCACTTGCTACATGACACTACAGCACTTCCCCCTCGCGCTTTCAGCTTAGGAATGAAAGTAGCACGTGGATAAGTTTTTCTGCTGAAAAACAGCTTTGTTTGGCAGCTAACATTAAAATTTTGCGATAGTTGTTCCCTGCCATAACCGTCAGCCAATGTGTCCAAGCCATATAAATAGTCAACAATCTTTAAATTAAGGTGCTGGTTTCCATACTTGCAGGTCAGGCACTGCAAGTGCCAACAGCAAAACGTCTCCACACATTAAAAACTTTGTATGGTACATCCGGACAAACGTATCTAATACGGGTGTGACATGCGCACTTTCGCTCGTGATCGAATTTGTCGACCGCGATTGGCTGATTTGCGCAAGCTGCGGGAGGGAGCCAATCATGGTCAAGAACTTCGATCCGGATCGGGCTCGATCGCGATCGAAAGTGGCTGTGTAGCGCCGATATAATATCAAGTGCAACGCAAGCGCACGTTCTCGCTTCTGGAGCTATTGCTATCGGTGTGAAGGTTAAAAAAGCGTCATGCAGCCAAGAGTTAACCACCTTCGACTTTTGCCACACCACGTTAAAAAAAAAAAAGAAGCTTCAACACGACGGTTTATAGGATTCGATGAAGTGTTTGGAGACGTGCAGCAGCATTGCCAGTGCACGCGCATTCGATCGGCTCTTTACATGTGGCTCTTTACATCTTTACGGCTCTTCCAATACATTAGCATTTCAATTAGTATCTGCTGCGAAGATTACGCTTTCCATTTCGTCTACATTGTGTTTTAACGTTCGAAGTGACAAAGACTATGCACTACCATGCTTTGTACAAGACCTGCATGATCTCACACGTCAAATATCGGGGACTACCTGGGGGTTTTTCATGTCTGTTTCTTGGCTTTTGTCAGTTTCTTGTGAACGAGACTTGGCAGACACCTTAGGAGTTGATCGCTTAGCAGTCATCACGTTGCCACCTTATTAAACGCACGCGACACACGTGCACAGATTTGAGTTCACTACAAGCACGCGTGAATCGAGGAGGCAATGCGTGATGCGTGCACACGCGCGACCACGGACACACGCCGCTAATTATGATGATGATGACAACGGCATGTTGCTGACGCTCCGGCTCTGCGTCGCGTTCGCCGTGGCCGCGTCTCAGTCTGCTTATCATTTGTATGCTGTGTGGTGTCCGTAACACGATAAACAAATCACAAACAAGTCGTTATTACAGTTATATTACAGCTCACTATTTCAGTAAAATGGTGACTACACAGATGACAGCTCTTAGACCTCCCAAAGTATTAAAAAGTAAGTGCCAAAAATACTAAATAAAAAAAGGTAAAAGAGCAACAGTATATCAGTTACCTATAAGTAACATTTTGTTATATTTCATAAACACTTTTTATGTTGTTTTACTATCTGTTAACTTTTGCTGACATAATCTGCGAAGTCGATCCAATCCAAATAGACGACGCTAGGCACGAACTGCATATTTCTGTACACAAAAACTTGAAAATCGACGCGGTGCAGCCTTGATGTGAGCGGCTTTCCTAACTACAGTGTTCTGCTTATCACTTTTCCTGGGTATGATTGGTATGTTTAATTGTCGATAAAATCTGCGTAGCACGGCAGGTGTAACTTGACGAAACAGGAGGAGGAAGCGTCTCGTTTGAATCTGCGCGCTGATCGCTTTCGTGATGCGCGGTCGTCTGCTGCACCCGCGTCAACAGTTAAATAATTTCGTCGCTCTGCAGCTAGACCATGCTATTGCATTAGATGTTCACCGAATTGTGTTTGATCTTTTAGCGTGCTGCCGTAAATCATCTGGATGAGACCTACGAGTTCAACGATTAAAGCTTGCGGCGCATCGACAGATGGGTACGTACAGCATGCCGACGTCGGCGGCTCTTGCACCTCTTCTTATACTGTTCACTTGCGTTTTCTGTTAAAGGTATAGAAATAGAAAATACAAGCGAGTTTTTCAGCCGGCTTACGTGACAGCGGCGTTTGACAGGGGGCCTGCTGGATCGAGTGATAAATTATTCGAGCCGTATTGCGAATCTATCATCGCTCGAGCAGGTGGCTTGCTTTATTGAATTCGCCTCAACGGTTGCGTGCGCTAGGAAAATATGGTGTTCAAAAGATGATAACGGCATTCCGATCAATGATCGCATTGTGTGCTAGGTAAAAATAGCGTTTTCCACCGCCTGCAGGGTCCGTGCGACTGGATGGAGAGGCTTTCGGCCGGCGCTCATTGGAATATGACTATCTACAACTACGAGATGAGAATGTGCACCTCAAGAAACACGCCAGAGAGCAAGAGGAAAAGGCTAAAAAGTGAGAGCGTTCGTTTTTCGAACGTGCACTACCGTTTGACTGCGAACATATTTTCGAATTAATCGTTGGATCTGAAGTAGTTCACTCTAACAACGTATTTATTTGCGTTATTACCCATTATTTTAATTCCAAAGGTTGGCCACTCGGCTGTCAAGAGTTATTAATGAAAAGATCAAACAAGGTGCCACAACCAGTGAGCTGGGTAAGTTTACCTGGACGGCATTTGAAGTAAAAGCATCTTTGAATGACGACGTCCGTGTTTTACAGCTCTTTCGCCTAGCTGTAGTTCGTAGGATATATATATAAACTGTTTTTATTTTACATTAGCTTTAATTCCAACAGTTACGTCCACGTGTGTTTGGACGCATGTCCAAAGTTTTGCATGTACTTGCTAAAAATAAGTAATGCACACCAAGAGGACTTGTAACATTTACAAATATATATATATCTCTCAGTTGTTAGAATCTGCATTGATGTTAGATGAAAATCACCTAAGTTTGTGGTTTCATTTCACCTCCTTTCCAGGCTGCAATTTTGCTACTGTCTTCTGTTCTTGCTACTGTTTCTTTCTATTTAATTACAAAAATATCTTTATTGGCAGTACAGATCATAACTGCATATTGCAGAGATTTGTATTTTGGTTCTTTATAAACAGCACTTATATTTTTGTGCGAGATGATTGCATAAATGCAGCAAAGTCAGTGATAAAAGGAAATAAAATTTAATAAAATAAAGAATAATAAAGTGTTCCTAATGTCTGCATGTAATCTCTACATGTAGATGCCTTAAGTAGCTGCAGGCTTAGGAACATTATACTTTTGCCAGCAGAGACCAAAAGACTTGTACACTAATAAGTGCAGTGCATGTGGCTCAGTCACCACTAGGAGATTCACTCTTGAAAGGAATAGCATTATTGCCATCATTGGAAGATTTGGTTTACTGAAAAGAGTAGCTAAGGAGTTTGTCTTTGTTGTGAGGCCCTTCACTTCAAGGCATGAGCCTTGAAGTGAAGGGCCTTTTTCAAGCCCACATACCTGTATTTGAAAACCATACTACTCTGGTCTGGGAGCTCTCTGGTAAAAAGCAATCGTTGCTGTCACACGTATTGTACTTGGAGTATTTAGACTGGCAGTTATAAACATTGTCATTTGCTAACTGTGTTATGAGAGGGTCAGTAAAAGCGTGGCGACAAACTGTTTTGTTTGCATGCGTACATCATAAATGCACTAGCTGTAGGCAGCTTGAACAATCACGTTCAATTGGTGGCCATGCTCTTTGTAAGACAGGAAACTAAGACTGCCATTTTGCTGACATGTGCAAGAGTCATGTACAGCCTTTGTTAAAAGCTTCAAATATGGCCACACTGCACATGACCGAAACTGTCGACATACCATAGCTTTTGTTTAAATTTCACAGCTTCAGAGCTCAGACTATAAAGAGCGATAGTGCTCCTCACTCTCCTGGGCTTCAGAGAAGGGAGCCAAAAGTACGTAGAGAGACACTTCAGAGGGACAGGTGACAGTTTTTGTAGCTTGCACAGTGACACAAAACTTTTGGCAAAGACTGTACCTGCTTCTGCTCCCTTTAGCTTGTAGCAGCACTTGGAAGATGAGCAGTTTGTTGCATTAAAACCTTCCACTGCCACAGTTAGCAGTTTCTGCTTATTCTTTCCATACAGTGAGCTGCATAGGCTTTATACAAAAGCGATTAAAGGATGTGGTGGAATCATCGCTTTGCATATTTATAACCATCATGAATCTAACAGTTTCTTTTTCTGCAATCAACACGGTTTCAGAAAAGGATTTTCGTGCAAGACACAGCTACTTGATTTACAACAGATATCCACCTTAACATGAATCACTACTTACAGACTGACTGCTTATTCCTTAACTTTTCCAAAGCGTTTGATCGTGTTGCACGTTGCTGTCTCATATCGAAATTATGTGCATTAAAATTAGACTCCTGTACGTTGTCATGGCTACATAACTTTCTATCTAATCGAGAGCAATTTACCTCTGTTAATGACTTCACTTCCCCCAAATCTAACGTTACTTCTGGTATGCCACAAGGAAGCGTGCTTGGGCTTCTTCTGTTTCTAATCTATATAAATGATCTGCCTAACAATACATCATCTTGCATACGGATATTTGCTGATGATTGCATAATCTACCATCCGGTAACCAATAGTGATGATCGTATAGCGTTCCAATGAGAACTACAGATAGTGAACCAGTGGTGTACAGGGTGGTCCTTTATGAAAGGGAACACGCGGGCACGTGGCCCGTGCTCTGCGGAGGACGCTTAGAGCGCCAGCAAGTGGCAGCAAGGTGAAGCAAGTCTTCTTGTGGCGTTATCTGTTGGCTGCCAGAATAACCAGGCATGGCCGTTAGGCAAGTGCCTGCTAGAATTAGCTGGAACGCCCCTCTCCCCCCTCTTCGCATGACTGTTGCGCAAGGAGCGGGGCCTGCAGTGCAATGCCTGCTGCTAGCAAGCCGCGTTGTATACGCAAGTGCACTAGAAACGTGCAAGCGTCAACATACACCCAGTAGTTATTAGGTTCTCCTGGCGTACCTATATTAATGCGTGAGCATTTTAGGGCTTCTTTCCTCGGAACTTTGTTCATCCATTTGTCCATTTTTCTGTCTTTAAAGCGTGACGCAATGCACTGCATGCGTAGGTGTACATGAGGTCCTACGGATTTGTATGTGAGAATGCCTTATGACTACGTATGACTAATGAGATTTGTGATTTTGACTATACATAGTCTAATGAGATTTGTGATTTTGACTATACATAGTGAGTACTGAGAGGTATAAGTGTAAGTAAGGTTAATAAAAACTAATAAGAGTAGTTATGATAAAATTAGTTAAGTGTAACAGCAATTAATTGAGGGTAATTAGGAATATTGAGGCTAATTAAAATAAATTTATGTTAAATTATTATACTAATCAAAAGTTACTAAGGTTCAATCAATGGAGCCTAATCAATAATTAAGGTTACCTTGAGATTAGTTAGACCTAATTAAGTAATCTTAATGATTAATTACAGATATAAACGTCCTTGTCATAACCTTAAGTAAGGTTAATTAATTAAGTAATTAAGCAAACAGCCATTATAGAAATAACTAAGTCTGAATAATAAATAACAAAATTAAGTTTATTTACCTAAGCTAAAGTTTCACTTGAGTGCACTTCTAAACTGCCCCGAATCAGGTTAGGTTTATTCACGCTATGGGGGGAAGGGGTAGCCAGGGCTGCGAACTGCAAAAAAGTATGCAGAAACTCTACTGGAGTTGTGAAAGTGTGCATAAGCCTACCCCCAAATTTAAATTGGTCCAACCCCATATTTCAACTTGTCCCACTACCAAATTTGAGTTGGCCCACGCTCAAACTTCAAGTTGGCCCACCACTAAGGAAAATAGTAGAGGCTTATCACATTAGAAAAGAAGGAGATAAATGTGTAAGCACTCCCTCTCTTGCCTTGTCGGGAAAAGAAATAGCATTTTTTGGATGAATGGTTATGGTGTTGGTGATTGCAGATGCTTTTGCGACTGGGTGTGCGCATGCCTATGCTGAATAAGGTATAAATGGCTGGTGAATTTCAAATAAACTTCCAGTTGGCAGTCAGCGCTTGTCTGTGGTATTTGTTTCCTTGTGTCCTTGTTTTATTTGCGCTGTTTAACCTCAGTTCCAAATTTCTCCAAGTTCCAAGTTGGCCCACCCCCAAAATTTATGTTGGCCTACACCAAAATTTCAACTTGGCCCACTACCAGATTTAAATTGGCCCACCCACAAATTTAAAGTTGGCCCATCTCTAAATTACCAGTTGGCCCACCCCCAAATTTTAAGTTGGCCCATGGCGCATACCGAAATTTAAATTGGCCCACTCCCAAATTTATGTTAACCTACACCTAAATTTCAACTTGGCCCACTACCAGATTTAAATTGGCCCATCTCCAAATTACCAGTTGGCCCACCCCCAAATTTTAAGTTGGCCCATGGCGCATACCGAAATTTAAATTGGCCCACTCCCAAATTTATGTTGGCCTACACCCAAATTTCAAGTTGGCCCACTCCTGCTATAGGTTTCCCCATGAATTTTCTGTGACCCTCTGTGTCCGGTGTTGTTCTCTGTAATCTATATTTTTTCAATTGTTCCTCATCACCTATAAAGCTACCAATCATCTACATTTACACTATTATAATGATTAAATGTCGTAATGTCGCACATTACGCATTTTTGGGCAAATACGAGGCATTACACTTTTTGCTGGTGGACAGATCTTGCTGCTGTCCTCGCCAAAGAATGCTTACGCATTAAAATATGCTGGGAGTGCCTATTAACTAGCGGGCAAATGTTGGTCCTTCCACGTTTCCAATGTGCTAGCATACCAAGTGCGGTTTTATACCAGCAGACGCTGCATTGCAGGCCCCGTCTGTTGCCTATCCACTTGGCGTGGGAGGCAGTCCACAGCTGCTTGCCTATCAGCCATGTCTGCTTAGTCTGGCCACCAACAGATGGCGCTACAAGCAGATGTGCTTCCCCTTGCTGCCTGTTTCTGCTGCTCTAAGCAGCCTCTGCAGAGCACAGGCCACGCGCTCACGTGTTCCCTTTCATAAAGGACCACCCTGTACTACATGGCTCATGAAACTAAATGTATCAAAATATAAAACAATGTATTTCACCTATAAATCTGTTAATTTACAGTTCACCTACCACATTAACAATAGTATTATATCCCCGACTGCACAATATGAGTATCTTGGTGTGGAGCTTACACCTAACCTATCATGGTCTGAGCACATTACGTGTGTCTCTGCCAATGTCCAAATCATTAGGTTTTTTGCACCGGAACTTGCGCAGTGTTCTATTTGCCTTGCGTAAAATGGCTTACTTTTAATGTTTGTGCAACCCCAGCTTGAGTATGCGTCTCCCATTTGGTCTCCACACCAGCAATGCTTAATTGAAGCGTTGGAAATCATTCAGAATAGGGCAAGTCGTTTCATTACTTTTAATTACAGTGCCCAGTCTAGCATAATGCAGATCAAAGCCGAACTATCGTTGGAGTCGTTGAGTACTCACCGTGATATTGCATTGCTGTCATTATTCCATAAATTCATTCTCTCTGACGGATTATCCCTACCATGCTTGAAACACCACATCTTCACATCGCGCAGATTGCACAATAATTTCAGCAATGTCCACGTATGTGGAGTGACACAAGCAGTTAACTTTTCAACACTGCCTCGTGCTATCCGTCTCTAGAACAGCCTTCTGCATAGCATTGCTTCACTCAGAAATCATGATGCCTTTTGCAATAATTTAGTCAAACGTATTGCTCCACACTGTGTGTAGGTTTGAGTTAGTACATGGGTACTTATCAATCCCGTTACATTTACGTTTTCAATACATTGGCATGCATTATGCCACGTGTTTGTTTTCTGTATTTTTTTTTTCAACGTTTCGCAGTGTATAACTTCTCAGCGCAAATTATCTTGCTGCTTTTATGTAATACTTCTTGCTGTTCTTGCTGTTTTTATGCAATGCTTATCTGTTCTGTCCTTTTCTTTGTTTCTTTCTTTTTTTTACATCTTTCTGTACATATGTAAACTTCATCATTTTATGATAACATTTGAATCCCTTTATGCAACGATATCTTTTTACTGATTGTATCTTGTCGTAAACTGTGCCATATGCCCCCCTCACGCTATGCCTCTTCGTAGGCCTGTGAGGTCTTCCTAAATATATAAATGAATTAATGTCCACACAATGGCGCTCCCCGTTGAACTAAATGGCAGTGAGTAACATAATAGTTAGAAAATACTCCCCCTCCGTCCCTTCCTTAACAGGCCCCCGGCGTCAGATGGTAGAAATGGAGGGGAAAGTAGAAGACCTGGACAACAAGGTTAGGATTCTTGAGAAACAAAACATGCAGCTAAAGGGCAAGGTAAGTCTTATTTCCTTGTGGTACATAATGGTGACGCACATACATTGTTTATCTTTTTAGAGTGCAGCTCTTAGGTGCCCGTTCCAGCAGCAAGCAGCGGCGTTCCCGCCGTAACTCAACAAACGAGCAGAGCAAAAGATAAGAGCAAGTGCGGCACGCAGTGGGGGCTGAAAAAAAAACAAAGCGGCGAGAGAGAATAGGCGCGAGGAGGAAATTGGAGAGGAGGGTGAAGCAGAACCATGAAGCAGAGAGCGGAGCAGGGTATGGCGAAAATGCGAGAAGAAAAGTGCAGCGTGGCAATGGTGGCTACGAGATGGGGCCAGAGTAGCGTGCGTCGTCTCAGAGGTTTGTTGGCGGTGACTTCTGTAAATGGCGCCCATGCATCACCCATGCACTGGCTCTCGCAATCTCCAGGAGGCAGTGGCACCACACTTCGCTCCATTTGCAACGTGCTGCACAGACCAATTGTCCATGCCAGCCAATATATCGCGAAATGAAAACGCGTATAGAGTTGCACTCGGATTTCACATTAGGGAGTGTCGTAACCATCAGTGAATTTATTTTAAACCGTTTTCCACTGTCTAACCACTCTTACAAAGTTATTGCTCGGCACAAGGCACACCTACATGCATCCGAAATTTCCAAAGTGTTGTCGCTGATTCTATAGCGAAAGAGTCTTATCTAATCAGACTGCACGCACAACACGAATGGTAGTGTACATTCTCGAATATATGCAAGCACCAGCAATTATGCTAGAATCTACAATGAGTTATGTACAAATCAACGCCGCATTTGTCCTGTAGATAATATTTTGATGACTCGACGGCTGTGCTCACCGCTGTTATTCTGTGTTGAGTGTTGCTTGTTTTGCTGGGCACAAGTTCACCCAATGAAGAGTTCAATTTTTAACTAGCGCTATTGGCAATTCTATTCTTCACTGTCACTACAACGTGATAAAAGTAACCCTGTTGTGTTCTTTTTTAGCAGAATCAGAACTTATTATTGGAAGTTGGGTCACATTACAAGTATTTAGTATACAGAAGGAAGTCCCATAGTCAAAGACTTTATTAGGACCTCCTTTTGTGGAAAAATGGCTGCGACCAACTGTTGAGGTCCTGATGAAGATAAATCTCCTCTTCAAAACGTTTGCTTCAGCATGAGGCTTCACTTGTTCACCCATTGTTGGAACATTTCAAGTCTCCATCTTGACCCTTTGTCTTGCCTATTATCAAATTTTATTATATTGCATGTGTCATGTACTTTATTGTCAACTGTCTGCAAGCCTGTACACTTGTGTGCTCCGTCCTGCTCTGGCAGAATTTTCAAATAAGCCTCGTTTGTCTTTTGTGTTTTCTGTCCCTAGAATTCTGTACAGCTACCATTTGGGGGATTGGCTTTCATAATTGATTTTCACATTAATATAACCTAACCGAGTTCATCAGCTTCATAGTTTTTATGAATAGAATGACTGAAGCTTACAGTAATAGGCTCCAAAACTTTTTGGACAGTTATGGGAGGGTTAAGGTGTAACACTAAAACAGTTTAACCTCATTATAACAAAGTTGCATCTTACATGAAAATAGCTTCATTATATTTCATATTCATTATAAGCATATATTTGTGGCATGCTGATATTGGCGAGAAATGTGTTGGATTTACTTCGTTAGTATAGCTGATAATCTGTTATATCAAAGTTTGACTGTATATGGTTGCCCAACTTTAAAAAAAGAAGGAAAATGAGACACTGTGTGTCTAGCATAGAATTAGTGCAAATGGATGGCGTTCAGAAGATGTTAACTTATATCAGTTTATGTATAGGAGAAAAAGTTCATTCCCGAGTACATGAAGACTTTTAGAAATCGGTGAATGTGGGTGTTCGATTTGTGAAGGGGAAATGCATAGAATGAAATATGGAAAAATGTGTGTGTTTGCATTAAACTGTTTTTTTCCAACACTTGCTGAACTTGGAGAGAATAATGCAAGAAAAGTATGTGTACTCAATATACCTTCATCTCTGAGGCATAGATTTTTTGGTGCACAATAAATAACACTTCTGTGGGCACTGTGAGTGGTTTGAACCTGGACATTTGAAGTGCTGTGAAGGTGTACTTCCTGTGTCTGAGCAGTAGTGGCAATGCCAGCCTGTCGGATATAGCACTGAACCAATCGAACAGAATAAAGTATGGGTTGTGTTCTATAATTTAGTTGAAATTGTGTACTTGAACCCAAATCAAGCATTAAAATCTTGATTCACTGCAGTTGTAGGGTGCAGTTATGGGGTGAAGTGGTGTTTTTCTTCTATAGTGTCTCCATTCTTCATTTCTAGCTGCAAGTCAGCAGGCAGCTTATTGCTACAGCTACACAATTTCAAGGTCCTTATTCCAGGGTTCAGCCTCGGGTCAACTCTGTGAGTCATTGGTATTTTTGATGCTTGATTTCGATGCCTGTGTAACATGTAACAGCAGAAGCTTTGTTTGCATTTATTAACATGGACTGATAGTAGGACAACTGAGGCAATAAATTGCTATGATAGAGGTTGCAACTTGATTCTAAACTGCATTAGCTACATATTAGGCCAAGTATGAAAAGATTAAGACCAAGCGCAGGTCAACATTTGTCTTTACTACACCTAGCTGCAATGAATTTGCATGCCAGCGTGTGCAAGATAGCAGGTGGGAATAGACACTTAAAAGTGGCACAAGCATTATGCATTACAAGAGGTGTTGGGCCGTACTTTTTCTAAATTCACGTATGAGTGCATATTTCATTTTGCAGTGTGTATATCAGTGTCTGACAGAGACATTTATCTGTCAATATGCAGTCTAGATCAAGTTACTAATTTTGATCTAGTTTCTTTTTCAAGGAAGTTTATCTATTTAAGAATCTGTGTTTGCTAGGTTTGTGAATTTATGTTTGAAATTGATTAAATAAATCACGTGGGAACCATATTCTTGCTTACATTACTGCAATCATTGAAAGTGGCAATGTCAGTGTGGATCTGGTTTCACTGAGTGCTGGTTCTCTTTTTCTTTTAATAAATGCCTTTTAAAAGAAATCCCACCTAGAGTGCCAACTATGTTGATGACTATCTTCCTGTGCTCAGTTTATGAATGAATTATTATACACATCAGTGCGAAGTAATGTATGTTATAAAGTATTTTTTTTTTTAAACCTGCGTCACAATAGTAAGAGTGCAAGCAGGGGTATTTGTAGTCTTTCCACTGGAATGACTAGAACAGTGCAAAGTGAAGAAACGAAGCTAGGAAAAAAAATTGCAATTAGAAAGCTGCAGGCGGTTTGCAAAACGTCCAATTAGACAGTTTCCAACTTTCTATCTATTAAATATTAGTGTTTTTCAGCTTACTTTGGATTCCCTCAAAATACAAAAAAGTATCGTGTGACACACCCATTTGCGTGCCGTGATTGCAACGCTCCCAAACTGTCCGCGTACAAATGAACATAACATATAGCAGGGCGTGCTGCCATTTAAAAGGCGACAGGGTAGTGATGAAGACGGTTATGCGATTTACACCAGCGGTGTGCTTCGCTCGTGGTGGTTCGTGATAGCGATAAGCAGACGCAGCGGCAGCACACCCGGCCAAATGCTATGTTCGTTTGTGCGCGGAATGCTTGGGAGCAGTGCAATCGCGACGCTCAAGCGGGCATGTCACGTGGTATTTTTTTTTTTATTTCCCGGGCATCTGGAGTAAGCTGGAAGACACTAATACTTAATAGATAGAAAGACATCATCATCATCATCAGCCTAGTTATGCCCACTGCAGGGCAAAGGCCTCTCCCATACTTCTGCAACTACCCCGGTCATGTACTAATTGTGGCCATGTTGTCCCTGCAAACGTCTTAATGTCATCCGCCCACCTAACTTTCTGCTGCCCCCTGCTACGCTTCCCTTCCCTTGGAATCCAGTCCGTAACCCTTAATGACCATCGGTTATCTCCCCTCCTCATTACATGTCCGGCCCATGTCCATTTCTTTTTCTTTATTTCAACTAAGATGTCATTTACCCGCGTCTGTTGCCTCACCCAATCTGCTCTTTTCTTATCCCTTAACGTTACACCGATCATTCTTCTTTCCATAGCTCGTTGCGTCGTCCTCAATTTCAGCAGAACCCTTTTCGTAAGCCTCCAGGTTTCTGCCCCATATGTGAGTACTGGTAACACACAGCTGTTATACACTTTCCTTTTGAGGGATAGTGGCAACCTGCTGTTCATGATTTGAGAATGCCTGCCAAACGCACCCCAGCCCATTCTTATTCTTCTGGTTATTTCAGTCTCATGATCCGGATCCGTGGTCACTACCTGCCCTAAGTAGATGTATTCCCTTACCACTTCCAGTGCCTCGCTACCTATCGTAAACTGCTGTTCTCTTCCGAGACTGTTAAACATTACTTTAGTTTTCTGCAGATTAATTTTCAGACCCACCCTTCTGCTTTGCCTCTCCAGGTCAGTGAGCATGCATTGCAATTGGTCTCCTGAGTTACTAAGCAAGGCAATATCATCAGCGAATCGTAAGTTGCTAAGGTATTCTCCATCAACTTTTATCCCCCATTCCTCCCACTCCAGGTCTCTGAATACCTCCTGTAAACATGCGGTGAATAGCATTGGAGAGATCGTATCTCCCTGTCTGACGCCTTTCTTTATTGGGATTTTGTTGCTTTCTTTGTGGAGGACTACGGTGGCTGTCGAGCCGCTATAGATATCTTCCAGTATTTTTACGTATGGCTCATCTACACCCTGATTCCGTAATGCCTCCATGACTGCTGAGGTTTCGACTGAATCAAACGCTTTCTCGTAATCAATGAAAGCTATATATAAGGGTTGGTTATATTCTGCACATTTTTCTATCACCTGATTGATAGTGTGAATATGGTCTATTGTTGAGTAGCCTTTACGGAATCCTGCCTAGTCCTTTGGTTGACAGAAGTCTAAGGTGTTCCTGATTCTATTTGCGATTACCTTAGTAAATACTTTGTAGGCGACGGACAGTAAGCTGATTGGTCTATAATTTTTCAAGTCTTTGGCCTCCCCTTTCTTATGGATTAGGATTATGTTAGCGTTCTTCCAAGATTCCGGTACGCTCGAGGTTATGAGGCATTGCATATACAGGGTGGCCAGTTTCTCTAGAACAATCTGACCACCATCCTTCAACAAATCTGCTGTTACCTGATCCTCCCCAGCTGCCTTCCCCCTTTGCATAGCTCCTAAGGCTTTCTTTACTTCCTCTGGCGTTACCTGTGGGATTTCGAATTCCTCTAGGCTATTTTCGCTTCCACCATCGTCGTGGGTGCCACTGGTACTATATAAATCTCTGTAGAACTCCTCAGCCACTTGAACTTTCTCATCCATATTAGTAACGATATTGCCGGCTTTGTCTCTCAACGCACACATCTGATTCTTGCCTATTCCTAGTTTCTTCTTCACTGTTTTTAGGCTTCCTCCGTTCCTGAGAGCCTGTTCAATTCTATCCATATTATAGTTCCTGATGTCCGCTGTCTTACGCTTGTTGATTAACTTAGAAAGTTCTGCCAGTTCTATTCTAGCTGTAGGGTTAGAGGCTTTCATACATTGGCGTTTCTTGATCAGATCTTTTGTCTCCTGCGATAGCTTACTGGTTTCCTGTCTAACGGCTTTACCACCGACTTCTATTGCGCACTCCTTAATGATGCCCATGAGATGGTCGTTCATTACTTCAACACTAAGGTCCTCTTCCTGAGTTAAAGCCGAATACCTGTTCTGTAGCTTGATGCGGAATTCCTCTAGTTTTCCTCTTACCGCTAACTCATTGATTGGCTTCTTGTGTACCAGTTTCTTCCGTTGCCTCCTCAAGTCTAGGCTAATTCGAGTTCTTACCATCCTATGGTCACTGCAGCGTACCTTGCCGAGCACGTCTACATCTTGTATGATGCCAGGGTTCGCGCAGAGTATGAAGTCGATTTCATTTCTAGTCTCACCATTCAGGCTCCTCCACATCCACTTTCGACTAACCCGCTTGCGGAAAAAGGTATTCATTATCCGCATATTATTCTGTTCTGCAAACTCTATTAATAACTCTCCTGTGCTATTCCTAGAGCCTATGCCATATTCCCCCACTGACTTGTCTCCAGCCTGCTTCTTGCCTACCCTGGCATTGAAGTCACCCATCAGTATAGTGTATTTTGTTTTGACTTTACCCATCGCCAATTCCACGTCTTCCTAAAAGCTTTCGACTTCCTGGTCATCATGACTGCATGTAGGGGCATAGACTTGTACCACCTTCAATTTGTACCTCTTATTAAGTTTCACAACAAGACCTGCTACCCTCTCGTTAATGCTATAGAATTCCTGTATGTTACCAGCTATTTCCTTATTAATCAGGAATCCGACTCCTAGTTCTCGTCTCTCAGCTAAGCCCCGGTAGCACCGTACGTGCCCGCTTTTTAGCACTGTATATGCTTCTTTTGTCCTCCTAACCTCACTGAGCCCTATTATATCCCATTTACTACCCTCTAATTCCTCCAATAACACTGCTAGACTCGCCTCACTAGATAACATTCTAACGTTAAACGTTGCCAAGTTCAGATTCCAATGGTGGCCTGTCCGGAGCCAGGTATTCTTAGCACCCTCTGCAGCGTCACAGATCTGACCGCCGCCGTGGTCAGTTGCTTCGCGGCTGCTGGGTACTGAGGGCCGGGGTTTGATTGTTGTATTCATAGATAGACATAAAGTGTTTATTCGGATGTTTTGCAAACCGCTCTGCAACTTTCTAATTGAAATTCTTTCCTAGCTTCGTTGCTTCAGAAGTTGGTTAATTAACCTTGAGTAATTATCTAATTAAGCAAAATACAAAAGATAGCGTGACACACTACATACAAAAGTGAGCAACATGCATTTGGTTGCGCCGTCGTCTTAGTGTGCATCGGCATATTTTTAAACTCTGGCTAAAGTTAGCTGTAACACCCTGTATATATATATATTGAAAGGAATGATGCAGTCGTGACAGAATCAGGAATACGATACATTAACTTTGCTTACAACTCGCACTTTAAGGAATGTTTCTGGTGAGGCTATGTTCTAAATGTTGTTTTATCATTTCCTTTACGTTATAACTATATGACAGAGAGTATTTTAGTTCCCTTTCAATATGCCTGATTGAGGAAGGTTTGCATGTGTAGCTGGTAATGTGTCTCCATGTGGTTTCTGTGCCAATTTTATGAATATTTATGCTTTCAGTAAGTTTAGTTGACGTGAACTGGCTGCCACATTCTCATTGTGAATGTTTCATTTTACAATGGCATGCAGCATACAGTCGAACTTCTTTATACCAACCTTTAAAGAAAGTCCCTGCGAGTTCGATATGAGTGTGTAAATTGCATGTTGCCATAATTCTTTGAAGTGTGTTGCTAAAGGGAGACAACGAAGTCGTTAAATTACCTCTAAATTTCACTGCAAGGTCATAAAAATTGCCACTGAAGCTTTTGAGTAATTTTAAGTAAAAGTAAGCATTTTGGAACATTATAATATTAGCTAATGTGGCATAAATCATTTACCGAAACATCTCATGTTTGTCTAGGGTCCGTGTGAGTGAGAAATAAACAGTGAATTTACCAGAAGTGTGTAATGGTCTTTTACTTACACAACAATGGACAATGGCTGCTGAAATTCGGCATTTATCTTCAGATTCTGAGGTTACAAATGCAGCACAATTCAAAAGAACATGAGTAATATGATTGTTCTAGCACCATAAAGGCACTTGGTTCACATTATCCCTGGAAATTGTCTAGTTATCAGCACTCCTGAAGGGAAAGCTAAATTGTGCAACACGCACTTGGTCGAATGTTAACATGGTGATAACAATTACGTCACCTTTATGCATGTCAAAGACTGCGCCTCTGCCCCTTGCTCTAGCTGAACGCTCCTTGCAGTACTGATTTGTCCAAAAGCCACAAAATAAGGAAGCAGAGTGTTTGCAGTCGCTTGAAAAAGCCCAGGTTATCCTATGTGTATGCCTTTGAACAGTCAATCTGTCTTATTATTGCTGCACTTCCTGCATTCTATATCTCACATTAACATTGACTGCAATGGGTTTTGTTAAATTTATTTACTGCTACTCTTGTAAATTTCCACCAGTCGAACATATTTGGTGAGAGTACAGAACACATGTTGTTAAGACCCATTCAAATCGGTATCGTAAAGAATTTAAAAAAAAAAGTGTGAGAACTTTGTAAATCCAGTGAAGCTTTGAAGCACAATGTGAAGACCACCGATGTGAAAGCAACCATTGCTTCATCATGGTCACAGCGGCCACGTGTCGTACACCCAATTTCGGCTGCTTATCAGGAGCAGCTGAAATCAGCTCTTGAATAAGGTAGTGCATTTTTAAAGCAACTTTCTAACCTCAATGTTGCTAAAATGTCGCCAATTGTTCAGTCACATCGCTTAAAAAAGTTGCTGGTCACTAAATAGAAAACTTTGTTGCTAAAGAGCCATGAAACTCACTATCTAGCAAAAAAAGGTAGCTAAAATGGCCACACTAATTATTTGATGTAGAAATATTTTAAATATTAAATTTGACTACTTAAAACAGATATGATGACGAAGGTGTTTATATTAATCTTTTTTAACGGAACCTAATTTACCCGTAGAGATGCTGATCGGCTGCTTGGAGAATGTTCCAATGCCATAAAATTGCATGTCCACTGTCCGGTGCAAGCACACCTGTGCACATTATGATGGCTGACATTTGGACATGTCTTTTTAACGGCTGTGGAGATAGAAAGGCATGGTGTGCTGCTAATGCACACAGTGCATGCCACGGTAGAAGAAAGCGTTTTTATTTTTCTTTCTTCACATTAAGCATGATAGTCATGTGGGAAAGACAATTTAAGATATTTTGGTGCTTTGAGAAGTTCTAGTTATTGGGTCTGGATAAGATTGTCATTTAATGTAATCATAGTTCCTGCTATGTATTCTTGCTGCAGTCTCATAGTGCTAAGGAAATATTCTGTATGAGGGCTGATTTGATTTAATCGAATTGAGTTGCTGCATGCTTTGACTGTGTAGAATGCCACCATCTGCCGCATGTATGTTAAAAAGGCAACTAAGTCTTCATTTTCTTGGTGTGCTCCTGAAGCTGGCAAGCAGTTCATAAATGTGATTGAAGACACTTTGTACTTCTGCTCTGCTTGTGTACTGATGCTGTGTGAATGAATGCCTAAGAGAACTGTGGTGGACTTCTATTTTCTTTCCTCCTTGTTCTTCCAGGGTTTGCGCCGTCCCATTCAAAAGCCTCGTCCATTTGGAAATGAGTCTTCAGTGACTGGTGTTTCCTTGCAGAAGTAAAAACAAATTTGTTGTGTTGCTTTCATTACATACAGTCTGCGCTTGTTACAACAGACCCGCGTACAACACTTTCGGATATAACGGACTATATTTCAGCCTTTGTTTGTTCTACCTATTTTATTAATGCAACGAAGTTCACCTTTAACAGACCGCGCTGCAATAAACTATTGGCTACAGCAGATGAAATTCAACATTGGGCGTGATCGCCGCTCAGTATTGCGCACACGAGGGAGCAAGGCGGGGCGGAAACGCACCATCTTCTTTTGCGCACTAGGCATGTGGGGGTGGATGGGAAGGGGGCGAGAGGGGAATTTTACTCCGGCGGCTGCTGCTTATGGCGTGGCTGCCGTATCTTGGAAGCTATCTGCATTGTGGACAAAGTGCGCACCCACGCGGGCACCGTACCTTGAAAGCGATCTGTGATGTGAATAAAGTGCACACCTGTGTGGGCCTCATCTTCAAAGCGATCTGCGATATGGTCAAAGTGGGCCCAGTGCCGGCAACTTTCATGTGCGCTGTGCTTTTGACGTTAAGTTCGCATTGAAGCGAGAGACAGGACGAAGGTCAATTCAGTCGCTGCTGCTACCACGCTTATTTTGCTTAATTTGCTATCACAACCGATGCTTCGTCTCTCGAGCGAATCTGTGACTTGCTTTTTTTTTTTTTTTTTTACTTTGGACGTTCAGTCACTCACTCTTTGCAATAAGGTTGTTAGACATCCCGACAAAAGCTTTGGACTTCGAATAAAACGGCCATTTTTTTGGCAGATTATCAGGGTCCATTGTAACGAGAGTCAACTGTATATGTAGTTAAGCCATTTTTGGACAGCTGTTTTAGCAAATTAATTGTGTACTTGAAAACTTTAGTAGCTTTTATGTTGAAACTCAAAATGTCATGTGGCTCACCAGATAATCTGATTGGTAGGTGGCCTTAAGTATCTGCCAAAACTGCACGCTTAAATTCTAAGGCATGCAACATGCGTAACTTTAGGCGATAAGCAGACTTCACTTCTTTATAGCAGCTGCATTTCTTTGAAATTTTCAGAAAGATGGGAGCTTCTGATTTAGTACATGCACCCCCATATGTGGTCAGCCTCATCAAGGAAGCAAAAGAGGAAATTGAGAAACTGTAAGTGTGAACTTTGTGCCAATATATTCTTGGTTTGCTGTTCAAGTGTCCACAAACTCTGCCTTGGTAATTGCCCAGTGGGTTGCTTTACTCACCATGATAAATTGAAGTTCACTTTGTCGTATAGTTTCTGCACAGTAAAGTTCATGAAAGTATCTGTTAGTGTGAAGAGCTCAAGCACCTTTGAAGGTTGCTTATACAAAAATGAAGGGATTAGTACCTATAAGTATGCTTGACTTCTGTTTTCTTGTACATGCACTGTGACCTGTGGTTGCTCTCGCCCATGCAGGGAAGCAGTCGTGGAATCTCAGCGCTTGCAGTTGGCTGAAGTGGCAGAGCAGGCACGCTTTAGAGAAGCAGAACTTCAAACTGAGTTGTCCGAGATGAAGGAACAGGCAAGTCAGTGGAATACAACTAAGTTCCCTGCCCTGCTATTGGAATGGTCATTTATTTAGCTCTATGTTCTATAGAAAGAGTATATTTTGCAGTTTTGTACAAACTTAGTGAAACCTGAAGTACAGTGAAGGTGCTTATCTTATGACATCATGGACTTTATGTGCTTGTCTGTGTAGCTGTTGTTTTTCCTGTGGTATAATGTTTGCTTTCTGTGAGTCATGCATATGGGACCAAGTTCAGTTGCATATACTGAAAGATATCTATAGCGGCTCCACAGCCAATGTAGTCCTCCATAAAGAAAGCAACAAAAAATTGGAGGACGCTTAAGCTTCGCCTTAAAGAGTGGAACGCGGTAGCGTTATCGCACCCCGTTCGCACCGCCTACTCAAACGATCTACGCGAGCCAAACGTCGCGATCGGCAGAGAGAGCCGGGCCGCGATGCGCCATGAAGGCGGATGCGATCATGGGGCGAGTGCGCGCCATGTGTCGGGGCAGCGCCGTACAATGTGAGGAGGGGGTCTTCTGTGTTTGCCGCAAGATGGCTCTGTGTGTGCGCAGAGCGCAGAATAAATGTACCGGAAACATACTTCGCTACTCGTGAAACTGCGACTTCTGTAATTTACATGGTCATAATTACCGATATACACCGCAGTATAACTTTCTACGGCACGTTTCTAAGGCAACACCACATTCACTAGAGGCAATTTTGTACCGCTTTGAACGATCGAACTCGTGGCTGAGTGGTAGCCTCTCCGACTCACACTCCGGAGACCCTGGTTTGATTCCCACCAGCCCACCTTGCAAGATGTTTTTTATTTATGAAGTGCTTTCCGGGATTTATCGCTCACGGCCAACGACGCCGACGACACCGGCTTTTATGCGACACGAGCTCCTTAATGCTGTCGCGTTAAAATCCCAATAAAGAAGGGCGTCAGGTAGGGAAATGCGATCTCTCCAATGCCATTCACAGTGTGTTTACAGGAGGTATTCAGACACCTGGATTGGGAAGAATTGGGGATAAGAGTTAATGGAGGATACCTTAGTAACTTAGGATACCTTAGTAAGCTGATGATATTGCCTTGCTTAGTAACTAAAGTGACCAATTGCAATGCATGCTCACTGAACTGGACAGGCAAAGCAGAAGGGTGGGTCTAAAAATTAGTCTGCAGAAAACTGAAGTGATGTTTAATGGTTTTGGAAGAGAACAGCAGTTTACGATAGGTAGCGAGGCACTGGAAGTGGTGAGAAAACACATCTACTTACGGCAGGTAGTGACCACGGATCCGGATCATGAGAGAGAAATAATCGGAATAAGAATGGGCTGGGGTGCGTTTGTCAGGCATTCTCAAATCATGAACAGCAGGTTGCCATTATCTCTCAAGAGAAAAGTGTATAACAGCTGTGTCTCCAGGTTATTCACCTACGGTGCAGAAACCTGGAGGCTTACGAAAAGGGTTCTACTTAAATTGAGGATGATGCAACGAGCTATAGAAAGAACAATGATGGGTGAAATGTTAAAGGGGGGGATAAGAAGAGAGCAGATTAGGTGAGGGAACAAACACAATGTAAGGACATCTTAGTTGAAATCAAGAAAAAGAAATGGGCATGGGCAGGACATGTAATGAGGAGGGAAGATAACTGTTGGTCATTAAGGGTTACGGACTGGATTCCAAGAGAATGGAAGCGTAGCAGGGGGTGGCAGAAAGTTAGGCGGATGGATGAGATTAAGAAGTTTGCAGGGACAGAATGGCCACGATTAGCACATGACCGGGGTAGCTGGAGAAGTATGGTAGAGGCCTTTGCCCTGCAGTGGGCGTAGCCAGGCTGATGATGGTGATGGTGATGATAGTTCATTGTGGACCTTGTACTATGATTAA
Source organism: Dermacentor albipictus (assembly GCF_038994185.2). NCBI lineage: Eukaryota > Metazoa > Arthropoda > Arachnida > Ixodida > Ixodidae > Dermacentor > Dermacentor albipictus. The sequence goes on from NC_091821.1 coordinate 156,363,541, forward strand.
TAACGCAAGTCTACTGTTATACAGTTAAACCTCGATATAACAAACTTCAATAAAATAAAATTATTGATGTAACGAAGTATTTAGCTGTGCTTCAACCTCTCGTCCATAGAACACCGTGTATATAGAACCTCAATATAACGAAGTGTTTCGCATGTGATTTCAATATAACGAAATTTTACTGCCACCACAAACTAATACCGAGACAATAAACGGAAACTTGTGCAGCTGCAGATGGTCAAAGGATTGAATCACAAGCAGCTGTTCGCAAACACACCTCTCAAATCACACTGCCGCTTGACAAGAGCAACCGCCGAAGTGGAGCCGCATCATGTTCCTATGAAGTACAAATGCGATGATATCCTATCGCGCTCCACGTGCTGCGTGCTTTAGGTGCGAGTGAAAGCGTGCAAGGGTGAGACGAGAAAGATGGTGGCTTCACGAGTGCCGCCTTCTCATGCTAGCAAAGGGAAAGAGGGGAGGAGAGTGGCTCACGGTAACGCGATCAAGCGTGCGCGAGGGGGCCAGCAGAGTGGGGGACAAGTTGGCGCACGTTTGTCTCGGTTTCTGGCGCGCGTTTTGGCCATGGCTGCACCTGGCTGTAAGCGCGACAGAGCGAAATGCAGCCGCGCACCCTGCTTTAGGGGTAATCTGCCGCATGTGCAAAGTGTGGGCATGTAGATACGGCATGGTATCATGTAAGCTATCTTTCTGCGCCTTTAGTATTGGAAGTTGCATAATCCAGAGTTTCGGTGACCTGGAGCGAGAGGCAGACAAAGCATTCTCTGCCGCCGGCGCTTTTCATGATAGCGTCGTTCCAGTGCGGGCGAAGCTATCAGCCGTTTGGGTGGATTGCGGGCGAAAGCGTGGCTGGCTTCGCTTAATTCATACTACCGATGTGAAGATATCGTCGGTGTGGCATGATACCATGTCATGCGTCGTCGACTCCCAAATTCATCAGATGTAATTGTTTTCTCATTCAAATTTGCCTTTTTATGTTGTCCAATAATTTGGAAAATTCTGAAGCCCCTTTCTATGTACGAAAAATCGATAAAAGGTTGAATTTTAATACAACGAAATTTCGATATAACGAAGCAAAATGCCGATTTTACTGACTTCGTTATAGCGAGGTTTAACTGTATTTGGTTTCACTGTTTTAGTTCATAATTTTCTGCTTTTCTGTTGCTTATTATTGTGTTATGCTGCATTCTAAACATACATTTAGGTGAATCAGGGCCAAGTTCGCTACATTCAGGGAAATGTGGATATCTTAAGTCTGCGACGAGATGCAGAACACTATGCCCTTCGAGAATCAACCTTCAAGTCTGAGCTTGAAGCTCTAGACAAGGTGAGTGTTTTTTGTTTTCCTGGCTTCACTGTCTGCAACACCAATTTTACCTATACGTCTCAAATTGTGATGGGTCATCCAACTCAGCATCCCCCAGCTTTACTTTTTCGTATTAAAATTGTAGCAATTGTAATATAATGCCAGGGCAATGGCACAATATAAAGTGCAAAGTACCTGCTTCTATGTTACTGTGAATAAGGGTGATCTATGATATATTACTATTATAAGGGCGAACTGGTTTTTGGCCAAATATGTTACCCTTTATTAGAAAAATTGAAATTGCATCCAAGAACAATACAGCAGGCTTCTTTTAAGATGATCTTGAAGGGATCATGAAAATCTCTTAGCCTTACTAAAAGCTTGTCTTATGGGGCCCTGAAACACCTTCTGAAAATAGTAAGAAAATTTTACCGATCTGTAAAAGAGGCGCCTGTGAACATGCGAGCCAATTATTACTCCACTGCATGCAGGGTGTTGAACCAGAATTCTTTTGGGTTCAATTCGTTTAGGTTCGGTTCTGGGTTTGGTTCCCGAGCACCATTCCATTCCTGTTCTAACTGGTTCAAACGGGTTTGGTGCAAAAAAAGAAAAAAAAAACAAGGGTTTTTCTTTTGTTTTACTCTTTCCTGCGTTTTCGTTTCCCTGTCACGTTGGCATAAAAACAAATTCACAGTGTAGGTTTCTTTTTGTAAATGTTGTGACTTGGCCAACTTAACTCTACAATCCACAGCAATATGTTTCCATGGGAAGCCAACAGTTACAACACTAGCTGAAGCAAAATAATAGGTTCGCAGGACACTTAAGGCTGCTTACATGTGTGAATGTGGAAGCATTACTCTTTAGGGTCGCTAGTTTATTTTTATTAATTTATTTTACTTCATTAATATGATTAAATTGAATTTTATTCTTGGCTTATAAACCCGCAGTTACATACCACGCAGTTTTCTTGAGAAAAACAACAATGGCTCTACGTAGCTGCTGCAATGCCGCCTTGTGCTGCATTCCGCTCGCCGACCAGTGACGGTTCGTACCTCGTCTCCAAATAATGGATCCTTACCACAATCTGCTGGCAGGCAGGCGTGTAGCCTCCTGGCTACAACTCGTTACAATATACACATTCTCGTTACTACACTCTCATTACAATATACACACACGTGTAAGCAAGTAACGGAAAGGTATTAGTCAGCGTCTAAAAAACGAGTATTTCCTTTGTTGATGTCTTTCGTGCTGCTTTACCATTCCTAACATCGAACGAACTAGCCCAGGCTTCCATCCTGCTAAAACAGTAGCCATGATATTTGTGCCTCATGAAGAGATCATCACTGCGATTCTATAGAAATTATTTACACTGGTAAACATTCTTTATTTGCAATTGCCATGCTATTTATAATGATGCAAGTTGCACTTTCCATGTGAAGCCAAGCTCAGCGACCTAGTAGTCAGTTTGCTATTAATCTCACTGATGTGTACGATGCTGCACACTTCATGCACATTTTCATTATTTTGATGAATGCTTGATATTATGCAGCAGCTTGCATATTGTCTACTATGGCATCTTTTTGTTAACTCTTGTAGTTTTTGTGAATTTGGTTCGTTGCAATAATTGCACCAGTTTCTCTGAGGGGCTTACTTGCTGTGGCACTTGACCAACTCTGATGAAATTAATTAGCTTGATTCCAAAGATAGATAGCTCAGAAGTCTTGGAAGTGCATTCTTTAGTTAACCCATGATGTTTGATGTTTACTATGTCACTGTATGTATTTTTACCTATATTTTGTCTGGTCTAAGAAACGTCGGTGTAGTTGTTTATTGGGTTAGTGCAGAAGTAATTTCCATTTTAAGTCAATGACAAGGAAAATTAATTATTTCTTGATTGAGGCTTCTTAGTCAATGACCACAATTTTTCACGACCTCTTGCCAAAGTGTAAAGAGACTAGATTCCACTGCAGTAAAGCTGTAGAGGCTGTGAGTTGAACAACTTAAAAATGTTGTCTCAAGAACTTTCACTTCAATGTTCTTGTTGACTGCAGGGATGTGCTGCAGAGCTTAAAATAAGGGATGATCAAATAGCACAGTCTAGGGAGTATAGCAGGCAAATCAGATCCTCCCATCCCAGATTTAAATAAAATTTGACACACTGTTTAGCCAATATGCAGTCATGTTTTTTCATGCAAAATGCTGTGCGTGATCACATGTTGCCCGCTTTTTTTCCTTTCTTTAAAAAAATATATAATTTCGTCACAGAGGTGCTGCAGCAAGTTGTAGTAAGCAGGAGTGAATGTGGGGTCCCATGTGTGGGGTCTGATGTGGGATTCTCACACCGCACTCTTGGGACAAAGGAACGACAACACAGTAGTGCAAACAATCACAAGGGCATTTATTGCACCTTTCATACATCAATGCCTGCTAGCCGAGTTGCTATCCACAAAACATGCCGATGGGCACGCGACAAATCTAGAAGTCCGACTCACCGCGTCCTCGCGAGCGAATATATTCGCCCCATGCTGGATCCCAACGCCTGGTCGTTCGCGTGTATAGTCACGCGAATCGTGGCGCGTTCGAAGCCGGCCACGCGAGGCGGTCTCGCAGATGCATCGGTCGCCGCGCGCGCGGAACGTCCGCGCTGTTCGGCGACCCGCCGGTGAAGAGGGTTGCTGCACGTGCAGCCCGCTTGCTGTCTCGAAGCCAAGAGAGCGCGTCTTGTTTCTCCCGCACCCAAGTAACCCCGCAGCAGCGGAACACCAGCGCCATCTCTCGGACTGCGCTTCAACCACATCGACCGCGCTGACGTCACGCAGGCCACGCGGCCAAGCGGGATTACAGGAGACGCGCTAAGCGGGAAAAACATCAGGGGAGGCGCGAGGGTCGCGCATCCCCACATCCCCCCAACCTTAAATCACTACATATTCCGGCGAAACATGTCACTCGGTCTCACATCAACGCGCGCTTCGCGACAAGGTAGTACATGTAACAGTGGCCGCGCCGAAGAAATGTCCACACGCTGTCCATAGCATGCGAGCCGACATTGTCCCTGGGTGCACCGCTGGCGTCCGCCGGTCACAGCAGCAGCTTTACAGCCTCGACGGCACGATCCCAAGCCAGGACTCCGGAGACGACGACGCAGTAGTCGGTACGAGCAAGCGTCGCTCGCGCCGACGCGCCCTGCTGGCGGGAGCCGCAGTAGCTGTCGGTGACCGCCGCCGAGGGTTGTGAGCTGGATGCAGGAGGCCGCCGAAGTCGCTACGCCGAACTGGCCACAGCATCACCATCGCCCGGGGTGACTCGATCGTAGTCCGGGGCAGCAGCGCAGACGATGTGCAGGTGACGGCAAACCAGGGGTGACTCCAATCACGCTGCGTAAACTCAACACACTCGGCAAACACTAAAGTAGTGCAAGGGAGAGGAATTCTGCATGCGCATCGCCCACGTGGTACGATGTTCAACTCGGCTAGCAAAAGATCGGGCAGCTACTCAGATGCTAAGTTCACGTGAACGAAGCTCGCTCTCTTGAGTCGAACGAGTAATTTCAATTCGTGCGAGGCTAAATAGAATGAGGGAAGCAACTTGCAACACCTCAACGCCACGGTCCACCAGGTTGTGTCCCTCCACGTGCGACAGGCAGCTTCGTAAAGCCTTAGGCCTAAAGCGTCGCTACCCTGACAACAACCAGCATCCAAAAACAACACCCCAAAATGGGCGCAAAACAGGCAGCCGCGAGGAGACGTCAGCTCTGTGAGGTGGTCCTACTCCGCTCGGTGCACACAGCATCCGAGTTGACGGCGCCCACCGTCCCAGACGGTGTCGGAGCGCCCGGTGCCAGGCCGCAATACCAGTCAGCCCGTAGTGGCACCCGTGGCCACCCGGCTCCCAGAGCTGCGACTTCATCCGAGTCAAAGAGATAGAAGAAGCTATTTACATAAGAAATTCGGACCACCCACGAGGCTTCCGTACTCACTCGCTTCAGGCTTGCCACTGCTCCGCGGGCGCTCAGCCTCGCTCTCCCAGGATGCAGACCACGTGGCTCTCGCACCAACGAATGCCATTAAAAAAAAACACTTGCGAAAAGGCTTAGCATGTTGACATGTGCAAACACACTACAGCCACCATCACCTCGCTCAAGAAAGCATGCCGCCGACGCTAGCGATCAAAATTCACGCTAGGCCTACGCTTCGGTTCAAACAAAGGCCTCGAACGAAGCAACACTGTTAAAATTATCGTCCGATGCCCCAAGAGTCCCACGTTGGGCAGCCAGATGTGGGGTCTGATGTGGGATATCCCACACCGTACTCTTGGGACAAAGGAACGACAACACAGTAGTGCAAACAATCACAAGGGCATTTATTGCACCTTTCATACATCAATGCCTGCTAGCCGAGTTGCTATCCACAAAACATGCCGATGGGCGCGCGACAAATCTTGAAGTCCGACTCACCGCGTCCTCGCGAGCGAATATGTTCGTCCCACGCTGGATCCCAACGCCTGGTCGTTCGCGTGTATTGGCCTCGAGCTCCACCACTGGAATAGCTGGCGCCACCGTCGGCGTGACGTGCTAGGAGGGATCACGTGGACATAGCGGCCGCGTCGGCTGCTTCGGGCGCACCGAAGCGAGCTGAAAACGAGTTTAAATTCCCTCGTACGCTGCGGTTTTCATTTAGTGGCGAAATTTTCCCGCTTCGAGTGTCTCCTTTACAACGCTTGAAAGCACTACAATAGGTAGTGGCTGCCTTTGAAGGCGCGCGACATGGTAGGCTACTGCTCGGTGCCGCAGGGCCGGACGCACGTAACGGAGGCCGGTGTCAGCCTTATTCACACGTAGCCGCAGGACAAGAAGCTGCGTGAAGCTTGGCTCGCGAAACATAAAACCGGCAAACAGTCATCGGCTACAACTCGGGTATGCAGCAAGCACAGACGCGGGGAAGATTTCTGCTACGGCGCCCGGTCTGCGATGTTCTGAAAACGCGCACTGAGACGCACGCCCGAGTCCGCTGCCCGACTAATGTCATGATGGTTTGGTCTATCAATTGTCGATACTATAGATACTGGCAAGTTCAGTGGAGTGGAAAGGCAGCGGTAAGAAGCACATTTGAAGAAAGCATGGCATATGGTCATGTTCGTGTTATGAATTAATGCACTGGATTACAAAAAAGGAGCAGCGGGAAATTGCACGCTGAGAACGCCGATAAACATACAGTGCGACGCAACTCGAGAAATAGTATCGAACGGTGAAAGAATTTTGAAGAAAAAAAAGATTGAATCGTCGCGACGGCACATCACAGTCCCCGTAGGCGTCGAAGTCTCTACAATGAAATTATTTTTGAACAGCTCTAATAGCGCCCACGCAGCAATGGATGCTTGTATACTGTCAAATGCTCATATTCTGCGGCCTAAAGCTCATGGCACGGTGCGAAAACGCGCGCGCGGAGAAAGTGCGCGGACAAGCATGCAGACGCGCAGTCGGTCGCTGCGAATCTGCGCGATCGCTGCATTGAGGCTTCATTCTATTACGCTCCATTTAGTTATACAAACACTATAAGAACATATTTCACATAGTTTCCTGTCAGCGTTCACCTGCCTTTCACGCAAGAAGCCGGTTCGGCAGACTCCATCGCGGCGACCGCGCGCAGTGGCGTTCACTGTACGTATTCAGTAAAGAGATAGCGACTGTAAACGATTGTGTGCTTTCAGTTTGCCCAAGATTATTATTTAGACAGTAAGAAACTTCTCTCGTTTCGAAAGTGCTTACAGAAATGTCCGGGAAAGCTCGCGCGTGGTGTTTTCACTGAGCGCTGACAGCAAAAGCTATGAGGAGCGTGCCACGTGATCCCTCATACTACGCCAGCCAGGCGCTTCCGATAGAGGGCGACTACGTAACTCCTCGCCGCCAATAGTCACGCGAATCGTGGCGCGTTCGAAGCCGGCCACGCGAGGCGGTCTCGCAGATGCATCGGTCGCCGCGCGCGCGGAACGTCCGCGCTGTTCGGCGACCCGCCGGGGAAGAGGGTTGCTGCACGTGCAGCCCGCTTGCTGTCTCGAAGCCAAGAGAGCGCGTCTTGTTTCTCCCGCACCCAAGTAACCCCGCAGCAGCGGAACACCAGCGCCATCTCTCGGACTGCGCTTCAACCACATCGACCGCGCTGACGTCACGCAGGCCACGCGGCCAAGCGGGATTACAGGAGACGCGCTAAGCGGGAAAAACATCAGGGGAGGCGCGAGGGTCGCGCATCCCCACACATGACAGAATCTCTATCAGCACTGCACCTTCTGCATCCTACCAAGCACTTCTTTAGGGCATTTGCAGTCCTGGCTTTGATTCTGAGTTTCCCACTCAGTCTACTGGTAGTTGCAATCAAGTGTACATAGACCCCACTTACTATCTTGTGTCACTCTCAAATCAAGCCACACAGTTATGCTCTTTGTTGACTCTTGCTGTGGAGACAGTTTTCAGTTGACCCAGCATATAAGGGTGGTTACCTTCCCTTTTGTGTGCAAACATCGAGCTATAATGGAATGTTAACACCCAAGTGCAATTGCCATGTTTTGTATGGTCAGTCATTGGTTTGCCTCTACTAGTTGCAGCAAGTCACCTAAATAAATTTCAGTTGGGTGTGTGAAATGACGTTTGTTATATTACAGTCATCACAATAAAAATGTTAAAACCAGTTTTGTACCCTTTTATTTGATAAATTGTTCAACTTTTGGTATAAATGATAATGTGATTGCACTGTTCTCAGGCTAGAACAGCAGCCAAGGAATGGTGTTATCAGGTAACTCATTTTTAACTGGAAGCTGGGAAGCCATCTTTGCACATACAAGGATTATCAACGGCCAGCAAGATTCACTGTGGTGGCCTCCTACACAGATGCCACCAAAGAATGGTTCTTCTAATGCAGAAAAATTTATGCAGAATTTTGTTAAGAATGGAAATGGCCTTAGCACCGTCCCAATACATAGCTTTTGAGCCTCCACTCTGAGCTGACAAAGAAGAGAAATGCATGAAAGAGCACTGCATCAGTACTTGAAAATTAGTATAAGCTTAGCATTAATAATTGCTACTTTTACTGCCTAAGCTTCCTGTGTTTATTTGTCTTTGCCCACTGTTACTCTGACAATACTTCTCAGCCTTGTATATTATGTTTAGCGTCTGCATTTTAATGCACCTGTTTTGTTTCAGTTGCAATGAGATTGTTGAATGCACAATGAGAGCTATGCCTTCATGACCCTTGTCTCACCTGCTGCACTACAGCACTGTTTAGTGCCATTCTGACTTGCTACACATGTGGCACGAGTGTGAGTTTCTCTCCTTTTTCTTTTCTTTTTGCTATAGGTGCACTCTTTACTTTGGGCCTTAGCCGTTTTACTGCTTTTTTTTCCCCGACTTCTCCTAAGCTTATGCCAGTGTTATTTTCACAAATTAATTCAGTGGACACTTCATGCTACCTAGGAGCAGGTTTTTTGTTGTCGCTTTCTCTCATTTCAGTGTTTGTGAACATGTAATAAAGACTGGATGGATGAACCTGCCACACTGGCCGTGGCCATGGCTGCCCGTCTAATCCTCAGCTGCAGTCATTTTTTTTTAAATGTTAGTTCAGGGAACGTTTTATGCTGCATGAAAGCTTGTGATCAGTGGTCGTTTTTTCCTATTCAGAAAGTGTGTGTGTGTGTGTGTGTGTGTGTGTGTGTGTGTGTGTGTGTGTGTGTGTGTGTGTGTGTGTGTGTGTGTGTGTGTGTGTGTGTGCGTGCGTGGGTGTGCGCGTGCGTGCATGCATGTGTGCGTGCGTGTGTGTTGTTTAGATGATCTCTCCATAAATGGCACAACAGGTATGAAACGTTCTTGTTTATTGACTGGTTCTGGAGAGGCAGAAGATTCACTGAGAACACAAAATGAGTGTGGGTGGAGCAGGAATTGCGCAAGGATGGATGCCCCGGAAGTGGCAGGGAAATGGTTAAGCAGCCCCTGAGTAATCACTCAAAGGCTCATCTATGTTTGAGTGTGTTGGTGAGGATTAGAAGCTGGCTTGAAATGTCCCTAATGTCTTTTATTCATTGTGTGTTTGAGGCCGCAGCACAGCCTCATACAGCCAGCAGTATCGAGTTGCTGTACTTGCATCAAGTTTAATATTCCGCAGCATTTTTATGTTTCAGAAGAGTGGAAAAATTTTTTTACTCCTAGTCTGTTGTATTTTATGTCACTTTTGTTCCTAGAAAATGGAGAGAGTGAGTGCTCACAACAGCAGCTTGTTGGGAGAGGTAGATCAACTGACATCCCAACTGAGAACAGAGCAAGCAAACAATCTTCAGCTTGAAGAGAAATTGCGTGCTTGCGAGGCTATGCAAAAGACGATTGCAGAGGTAGGGATTTTGACCACGCCTTTCAGTTGTAAATTTTATAATTGAGCTGTTATTGCCCTTTAGAACATTCTTTATCTTTATTTCTGCTTTTTTACTCTGTGCCACTGAGTTTATGCATATTATGTGTAATGTTGATTGTTTGTCATAACAGCCAATAGTAGGCATCAATTAGACGTCTGCCATAGAAAGTGACATCATAATGCTTAAAACATTGCTGTGTCAAAAGTGTACCATTTATATACTAATGCCCTCTCTATGTCAGACCACTCATTACATGGTGCACCAAAAAGAGACTCTTGGGTAATGCATGTATGAGCCATAATAAAAAGCCAGTGGTTGTCTGTTCAAGTTTTCAGCCACACGCGCTGTTGAGAATTTTCTAGCTTTTACTTCTAGATTTTATGGCAACAAAGAATTACTAAGCTTTGAAAGTACAAATCTTGTTTTGTGCTGCCTAGTGAATGATTGCCATAATATTTGTCCCATCCTGTGTCACCTTCATTGTTGCGATTAATTTGTAAATTAATGGCCCCCAAATGTTCTGAAAACCATGAAGCATACTTGATTAAATTACAACTAATTGAATGTGACTCACCGCATTTCAAATTGTTCTTTTTCCCACCAGCTTGAACAAAGACTTGCTGATCTTCACCAAGAGAATGAAATATTGAAAACTGCTAATGAACAGCTTCTCAACAGGTAGGGAAATTAAAACTTTTAAGAGCTTCTTTGTTGATATCCATCAGCTTCCTAGTCCAATAATGCTTACGCCAGTGTATAATTGTCCAGTAAATATTCTGACAATTCAACTTGAGATTTGAAAACTGTAAAAGGAATCACCTAATTGCTAAAACCATCATTCCTACAGCTGCTTTGTGGACAATAATGAGAGTTGTTCTTGCAAATAATTTTTATGTGTGAACAACAATACACAGCTAGTTGTTGGTGTTTCATTCATTAAAAAGCTAATTGTATATAGTTTACATTTTGTCATAGCTTCTTGTAGTCTTGTAATGTAGTAAAAAAAAAAAGAGCTAGCCGTATTTAACTTGCATTACATAAGTTGGGCAGGGGTGGGAGAAAATGCATGGAGCTGTGTCTCTTGATCGATAGGAATATGATATCTTTAAATTCATTCATAGATTGCAGGGTTTGTGCAGAGAATTTGCTGAATTTGTGCAGCCAACTTAAAGTTGGCCTTTCATGTTCGCAAGGGCTTCCACCAAATCAAAGCATTGGTGCACAACTGTCAAAATCATTTCAGGGATCCTTTGACATGGTTACGATAAATTCTACTCAGTGTGTCCACAGTTTGCACATGCTGTTAGTAGACGAGCAAACTGCAGTAGGTGTGGTGGTGTGTGTTCTGTAGGCAGCACAATGTGAGCAGTAGAAAGGGTGTTGGCTGCTCTGATTTTTTTTTTTTTTCAGCCTTGAAGGGAGTGATGCGGATGAAAATAAGTTGCACGAAGAGGCTGGGGCCCTCAAGTTGCAGATTACACAGCTAGAAGCGATTATCAAGTCTGACAATGATGAAAAAGCAGTGCTTGAAAAAGAGTTAGCAGAAAGAATTGGTAAGCAACTCCAGCAAAACGTAAGATGGCCCAATGTGGTGGGTTTGGTCTGCTGTACTTAGTAGTACATATAGATGTGAAGCTAGCAACCTCTTGTAGTGTCACATACAAAAGGCAATTGGGTCACTTGCTGTGCATAACTTATTATTTCTTTTGCCTGAAACGCTGCTTCTTTACCATAAAATAGAATTTTGTTACATGCTTCTGTATTCAGTGCTTTAAAAAGTTCACTCTATTTGCATAACTGGCTGTAGAGCTGTACCGGAGTCTCCAGGAAGAACATGGAAATCTTGAGAAGGCTCATGCAGAGGTAACAGCTAGGCTAGAAAATGTTGAGAAGGACTTGCAGGACCTTCAGAAGGTGAGTTTAAAAATATGCACTGCTCGGCTGTCTAGTTCTTGCTTAAGAGTGCGGCTTGGCAAAACTGTGTGATAATAGACAAGAAGAATTAAGTCGGTGTGTGTTTAAAATTCAAGCTGGAGAGTTACCTGCAGTTTGCTTGAATATTTAGGATTGATCAGCAGTTTCATTCTGGCAAATCTATGTGAGTGCAAATCAATGTGTGTGTACTGGTAAACAGTACATTTATTCTGGCAAATCATCAAATGTGAAATCGATTATCAGTCTGCCTGTGTCATGTTTCATACTTGTGAACTAAATGTGCAATAGTTTGGTGCTTCCTAATGTTATATTTTGTTCTCTCAAGAGTGGCTGCATTGCTGCACTAGACAGTTAAGCGCTTACTGACAAAATATGAATTGAAAACAGACTTTATGCTTAATGTAGGGCTCTTCTTTAAAAGCATCAAGTTTTTCAGAGGACATTCTTTAATGTGATAGCATTATAGGCGGACCTCACATACTTTGTAGGTATCTAACAGTCTAACACAGCGTCTCGAAGCACTAGCTGTCATGAGGGAAGAATACAAGAAACTGGCACATGACGCACATGCCAGATGTTTCAAAGAGTAACTTGGTATGAAAAAGGCATGTGTGCGATGGTGCCCTAACGTTTATAGAGTTTTGGGCTGCTGGGCTGGAAGACAGAGGTTCGATCCCACCATCGATCATACATTTCTTTATAGCTTTATAGGCAGACTTCATCTGTGGTACTTTGGAGGTATCTAGCCAAAAACTCAGTGTGTGTTGAGTATACATGAGTGTGTCACAGTGTGCATGAAATCACAAGTTTATAAGAGAACGAGGTATAGAAACATCACTTTGATGAATGAGAGTGTGCAAGGTCTCCTGTGGCTCACATGCATGCAGCTACTAAGACGTCGCAATCATCACAATCTAAGTATGCTATTGCATACTGTTGTGCCTGACGATCCCCCAGAACAAAGGATGCTCCACCAGCGACATGCAGCTGTCACGGTTGATGTTCACACCTCATTATTTACTTCACTTCAAGACAGCAATGTCGCCCTCCTGAACATCACGAAGAAGTCACTGATGGATGACAGAGTCATTGTCAGGGACTCCTGGGAAAATCAACGGCGGGTTCACGGTTTGCCACGTGGTTGCCTCATATTGTGCAACGTTGGAGACAGGAGCACCACGTTGGAGACAGGTGCACCACGTTGGAGACAAGTGAACGATTCGGCATTTGTGATTGGCCAGTGTAGTCTCTCGAAGAGGGAAAGGGAGAAATAACTGGCATACAAGTCGATATGGACGGCTGTGAAGAAGAGGCTTGGACATGGAAAGACTCTGGCATGTAGTGTGCTCCGATAGTTGGAGCCGTGTTATAAAACTGAACCATTTACCTTTTTTGAATATAATCCCCCCCTTTTTTTTCATTCTCTTCAACGTTACTCGGAACCCTTCTTTTTCCCAGCACCTTGCATGGCACCATCCATGGAACCTTCATTGGCCGCACAAAACCCCGACTTTCACAGCAATACTGCGAGAATTAGTGGCGCTAAGTTCTGGCCTAGTTTATTACGGTTTTCTCTTTCCAGGAGACACATCGCGAGAGTTCATCAACGGACAGAATCATCCAGCCTGAAAGTTCAGAAAATGCTCTTAGGGCATTGCTAATAAATGGCTTTAGTCCCTCTGGCCCTGCAAATACCAAGGTTAGCATCTGTGACTGGGCTTGTTAACATAGGTGTTTGCATCCATATCATTTACTTCGCACTCCTCCATACTTTAGATAATATTTAACCCTTTGGACCCGCTGTGGTGGCTCGGGGGTTAAGGCATTCTTCTGCTGAGTGTAAGGTCATGGTTTCAACTCTAGGTGCTATGGCTGCATGTAGATTGGGGTAGTTCACAACACTTGTGCATGTAGATTTTGGTGTTCATGGAAGAACACCACGTAGTCAGATTTAATTTAAAGCCCTCCACTATGGCATCTCTCATAGCCAAGATGTTGCTTCGGATGTTAATCCCCATAAGTAATCATTTATAATTTAACATGTCCATTTTGTTTCATTTTAAATTGTACCAAACTCAGATATGTTAGTGTTTTTCAAGAAATGCACCTTATTTTCTCAACATTGGGAGAAACAGATGACTCCTGTGACCACTTGCAGTTACAGACATATGTACTGTGAATCTTATTTTTCTTAAGAGGCTGTAGCTTGGGAGCTCCTATCTAAATACATGGGAGAGGAGAAATCGTTTTTCTCTGCCACCACTGCACCAAATTTGATGAGGTTTGTTGCATTTACAAGAAAAAGTTAAAATCTAGTGACTGTTGGTAGCAAATTTTTTATTTAGGCTATAAATATTCTAATAGATATTGTTGGAAATCACAAATTTCCAGAAAATGAAACTATAAAATTTAAAGCTAACTCAGCAATTAAAAATGGCATCACAATTCTGTAAATTGTATCTAATAGTACATCTAAAGCAGACAAAATTGATGCATTATAGTATATGGCTCTCAAATATACCACTAATATGGGAGTAGGACTTTTGCAGTACCCTTTAAAACATTGTAACAAATTCACATACAATGTAAATTGATAAATCAAATTTGTCCACTTTGGATGCTCTAACAGACACAGTTTACAGAACTGCAATATCTGTTTTTAGTGCAGAGCTACGAATTTGTAAATTTTGCGCTTCCATGTTTTCAAACATACCAATTTTTGAAAGCTTCTTTTTAAGTATTTGGGCCCTAAATGAGAATTCTGCTTCCAACATTTGCTAGAATTTAACATTCTGTCTCAAATGCAACAAATTTCATTAAAATCGGCCCAGTGGTTATCTTGTGAAAGTGTTTCTGTGTTTTACATGTGTTTGAATAGGCGGCGTCAAAGTTGGGCCTGAGCTAAAGGTTCCTCTTAAGTTGATTTTTTCATTTTGTCCGCTGCTGAAATTTTCATATAATATGTGGATGGTGACTTTAACAACATCGCTAGTACATGAATATTATTCATGTGACAGTGTGAATTGTTCATGGGACAGACCGTTACACAATTTGTTGGCAATTCATAAAAATCTTGAAAATTGGTTTTACATAAAAAGTGAATTATATCGTTATTAGAATTCAGAAAGTGCTGCATTCACAGAATGGGGATTGTTCTGACCTTAAAGTATGAAAAACACATTAATGCCTTTTTTTTTCGGGGACTGTGGCTAGCACTAGATTGCTGTCTAATTAAAGTAGTTGTCATAAACTTCTTGCCTACATTTCACAATGACACTTGGCTGTAAGTGAGCTTGCATGGAGAAACTATGCAGATACTTGCACTCCAAAGGTTACTAATAATACACAACACATACAAAAACAAACATAAACAAAATTTTTGCAACACAAGTACCTATTTAGTTATGATGACCACCAGAATAGTTTTGTTGCTCCTGGAGGAAAAGCTTCAATATTGTACTTTTGTTATGCATAGCTTTGCACTTAATAAAGTGTAACTTTTTTTTTTACTTCTAACATACGGTGGAAATTCCAGTTAATGAGACTTCCAGTTAGCTTGACAGAAATTTGCAGGTGGTTGAGGAAGGTACAAATAATGTGAGTGGGAAGTGTGTTTGCTTTTTATATATATATATATATATGATGCTTTGTTTTTTTAGTTTTGTGTTCTACGAAATTCAGGGTGTAGAATTTGGGTGATGTCTTGCTGGCTCATAATCAGAAAAAAATTATGTTATTAAATGTAATTTTTATGATGAAAAATAAAAAGCAAGAGCACTCATCTACAAAATATGATGTCTATCTTTTTTTTTACAAATGAGCTTTTGAAGGTTGCCAAAAGAAGTGTTGCTTCCCAACTAAATTTATATATATAATTAGTATTGGCAGTGACAGGGTAATTGAGTTATGGCAGCCCATATACAAGAAACTCTCATAACAAAGTAATCGGGACAGGAAATTGACTTTGTTATAAGCGATATTTTTAAAAAAAGTGGATTAGCTGTGGGAGAATCGTAGTAACATGGGAATACTAAAACCTCAGATAAAGCGATTTCATTATATGGAGAGTTTACTGTATACTACTCTGAATTGTTGTTTGTGCCTATAAAAGTAGATTGGGAAATTTAATTAGAAAATTAAGAAGTCTAGGAAAATTTTGTTTTACCTCAAAATGCAAGGCCCTAACTAAAGATGAAAACACTGTCTCTTGGTGCTTTTGCAGCAGTGTCTTGACAAAGGAGTGCAAGCTACACTTCTGGAAAATGGCTATGAGGAAATGACAAAATTGAAGGAAGATCAGCAACTGCTCATAGAAAAAGAGCGGCTTCGTATTGAAGAGCTGCAAAGTTTGCTGACAGAGAAATCTAAAAAGATTGAGGTGATTGCTATTGAGTATCATGCTGCTGTGGAAAGTGTGTTGTCATGCGTTGTTTCAGTCCTGCACTGTGTGTGAGGTTTCACATTACACCTTTAGTCATTGATGCTTGCTGTGTTGCGATTACATGTTATAGTATTTCAGGACTGCACACGTATCGAAGCATAATGATTTAAACATCAATGAAGTGATAGCATTGTACTTTTTTTTTTCTAAGCATGTTTTTCTCTTGCACTGCACTTGCATCATTCTAAGGCAAATCATAAACCTGTACTCGTAAATTCTGGCTTTGTTGGTGAAGGCTGATAAAAAGAAGTTGTTCACTTTATGAAATAGATGTTTGTTTCATGTTGTTTTGTAATTATCTCAGAGCTATACTTGAGAGGGACAGACCACTTCTGTAATAACATAATAGAAAAATGGGCAAGTTGCTAAGGCTTCCACCTTACAACATCATAAGCAGTGTTCCTTCCTTGTCCTTCATTTTGTGTTGTGCCGTGGTTACAAGATGGACTTCTGCTAGAGCATAACCCATACAGTGTTTGGTTTCATACAGTTTGCATTGTTTTTCTGCACACTTAATCTAGGTTTTAGAAAAGAATTTGGCCCGCATTCCAACCAAGCAAGTCCAAGTTACCGAAGTTTGTGCGGTAGGTCACAATTATTGGAATATATTGAGTTTTGCTGGGTTATTATTTCACATACTTAAGACCTTATAAGCATCAGAAGTGTAGAGGGTAAAAAAATTGGCCGTAGAGCATAAGGTAATGGCACATTTCAGT
Source organism: Dermacentor albipictus (assembly GCF_038994185.2). NCBI lineage: Eukaryota > Metazoa > Arthropoda > Arachnida > Ixodida > Ixodidae > Dermacentor > Dermacentor albipictus. Next base: position 156,380,348 of record NC_091821.1, read on the forward strand.
GCTCCTTTCTGCAGATCTACACACTGTAATACATGCTTGGTCACCGTCCTTTGCAGCCAAATGAAGCAGATGATGAGCACTGCCTTAGTTTGGTAAGAAAAGGACAAAGTTTTTTGGAGATACATCTAAACAAGGTTAGTGTATATTTTGTAAAAAACTAGCTGCCTGTGTGTTTTGTTCATAGCTTTTACATAATTTAATAAGCTTGAGTGATCATAAGAAGTGCATACCAGTGGTATTTAGTATAGATTTGGTATTTAAGAATGCTCATGAGTTCGTAGTGGTTAATATCTGATAGCCATACTTGCCCCAAGTAAACGTAGTAATAGCAATTAATGAAGATGCACATTTCTTTAAACATGCAAGATGATTATTTTAGTTGTTATACAACTTTGTTATAGAAATCTATAGTTATGTCGCAAAGTATATCACTGTAACTGTACTGTGAATAAATCCTGTTCTGGAACAACTGTCATAAAGAGTCATTTAATTAAATTAAATGCAACAGTAACATTCTAATGAGTAACTTTGTTTATATTCAGGTTGTGAGCAATCGCCATCCTAGATCAGCTTGTTTTGCAATGTCCTCCTAGTATGACCTTTAAAATATTCATTAAAAAAAGCATCCACTAAACTTGCTGAAGTATGCAGTCAAATGCACAATACCTGCATCAGGTGTGGCACTAAAAAGCTGCAGCATAAAGTGGCCTTGTATAATATCTGCCTTCATCTCTGCAGTACATAAATGTATTCCCTTAAGTCATTGATGATAAAAAGTAGTGTTTTATGAAATTATTGTTTGATGTTTATTTGTATGCCCATTGCCAACCTGAAGACATGAAACGATTTTGACTACGTGGACACAGCCCTGTAAATCTGTGTTGACTGTAAAGAACATCTTGTGCACTTTGTGCATTCATTATGTGAATAGCTTTTGTTGAACCCTGTACTTTCATTTCTAGATAACATTTGTGGCATTGCAAGATACGCTTGAAGACAGTGCTCCTCCACCTGTCTTCGCAACATGGACATTTGCTGACTTTCAATCACAATCAACACCTGTTGCTACTGGAAAATGGTAAGGAGTAAAAGATTTTTGTGATCAGTATTGTAATCAGTATTATCTGTGTTGAAATTGTGATCAGCATGGTGATTACTGTTCAACAAATTTTGGAAGATTCCTAGATAGTGTGCAAGAAAATTTTATTTGATTCTTCAGCATGAAACTGTAGTTAATGTTGGGTGCATGAAAGTTATGTATCAACAGCTCTTTTATTCTGATGACACATTTGCAGTGGCGCTACTGTAACTTTTTAATATACTTTCTTTACTCAATAAATGCTACCAGTGTTGTCCACAATGATTGTGCTTGTTCCCTGCTCATCCTCAGCCCAGAATTCAACTGCACTGCTCGCTATGCTGTTGCTGTGGATCGAACCTTTATAGATTACCTTCACAAGGTGTGTATGCCTGAGTTAATGCATCACCTGTGCAAAAACCTATATTGTTTATTTGTGCCGTGGTGGTATTGTGAAAATTGTAATGGACTTAAGGTGTTTTAGCACAGTTATAGGAGTGAATTCTCTTTGTTTTTGAGCACTGACTTGTTTAAAGAAAATGTGCATATGGCTATAGGATTCAATAATTCACTCATTTCTGCAATGGATCCATGGACAGCAAGAGACTTTGGATGATGGTGCACTTATCTGAACATAAACTGGAAGAAGAAAAAAATCAGCAAACAGGCAGAACAGTAATGAAAAAAATGTGCTTAAAAATTCTAAATCAAACTAAATTGCAGAATTTGGTCAAGGGGTGAACAGTGAGAGGTGTAAATGTCAACTTTCAAATGTAAACTATTTATTTGGACCAAACAATGTGTTATTGGGCTTGATGGGGCTGGAATTATGTATTCTGAACACTGAAAATTAAGTTGTTGGATGAGTTGATACATTTTGAAAAAATGAGCATGAAAAGAAGTATAAAGACAAGATGATAGGACAAGTGCTTATCCCATCATCTTCCTTGTCTTCATACTTTTTTCGTGCTCATTTTTTCCTATTCATGAACACAGAAAATTCTCCAATTGCACAAGTTTGGTCGAGGCACAGTGAACACTAAAGATAAGGTTAGCTTCTGACAGAAATAGTGATTATGACTCGCTATGAATACAAAATGTTCTCCTCTCTTCAAGGAATGCAGAATTGAACTTGTCCAACACACATTTGTAGTCTTAGTAAATGCATAATCTCCAAAGCTTATCATGCAACATACAAACAAAACATCTTTTGTTCATACCTTGTGTGATTTGTTGTATGAACGAAACACTTTTTTGCAGTGATCAAATTATCACTTTACAAACCACAGAAACAGTCAACTTTTTTTTTCATTCTTGCTATTTATGTATAACTTTGTTTTGAAAGCAGTGACAAATGTATTCATTAATAAATCATTCCTTTGTTTATTTGTTCATGCTACTGCAGCCATATGGAAAGAAATATTGCAGGAGTGAGCAATACAGAGCAGAAAAGTTAAGCAAAAGGCATCTGCTTAGAACCTCAAGAACTCTTTGTATAGGTACATCTAGTCACAAACAGAAATCAAAAAAGAGCATATGCTGTAACAAATGTGAACCAAAAATTAACAGAACAAGACTCAATGCTAACAACTATGGCAAAAAACTCATTTGAAGAAAGTGACCTAATGGCTCCAGTTATGGAATTCTAGCTGTCTGCTGTGCAAGGTAAAAGCAGTTGGCTGTCAGCCAGTATTTATAAGTTATGTGTGCTACTAGCCTTTTTGAATGAGAAGTTAAGCAGTGTGTAGGCATACTGCACAATATGTAGCCGCCTGCCTACTAAAAGAAAGAACAAGTGTCTTAGAAGAATTAATTGGCCAGAAATTTTAGTCACATCAATCAGTGACAGAGCTCATATCTTTGGGAAACAAGTCACAGTCATACAATGTGTCAATTCCATGATGAAGTTGGAAATCATCAGCATACAAATGGAGGCTTAAATGATGCCAACATTTTGGGGGTTTGTTAATTGTGTTGAAAAATAATTGACTAAAATGGATCCATGTGGAATGCGAGAAGTTTCATCATCATCATCATCAGCCTAGTTACGCCCACTGCAGGGCAAAGGCCTCTCCCATACTTCTCCAACTACCCCGGTCATGTACTAATTGTGGCCATGTTGTCCCTGCAAACGTCTTAATGTCATCCACCCGCCTAACTTTCTGCCGCCCCCTGCTACACTTCCCTTCCCTTGGAATCCAGTCCGTAACCCTTAATGACCATCGGTTATCTCCCCTCCTCATTACATGTCCGGCCCATGTCTATTTCTTTTTCTTTATTTCAACTAAGATGTCATTTACCCGCGTTTGTTGCTTCACCCAATCTGCTCTTTTCTTATCCCTTAAAGTTACACCGATCATTCTTCTTTCCATAGCTCGTTGCGTCGTCCTCAATTTCAGCAGAACCCTTTTCGTAAGCCTCCAGGTTTCTGCTCCATATGTGAGTACTGGTAACACACAGCTGTTATACACTTTCCTTTTGAGGGATAGTGGCAACCTGCTGTTCATGATTTGAGAATGCCTGCCAAACGCACCCCAGCCCATTCTTATTCTTCTGGTTATTTCGTACCAGTTTCTTCCGTTGCCTCCTCAAGTCTAGGCTAATTCGAGTTCTTACCATCCTATGGTCACTGCAGCGTACCTTGCCGAGCACGTCTACATCTTGTATGATGCCAGGGTTCGCGCAGAGTATGAAGTCGATTTCATTTCTAGTCTCACCATTCAGGCTCCTCCACGTCCACTTTCGACTAACCCGCTTGCGGAAAAAGGTATTCATTATCCGCATATTATTCTGTTCTGCAAACTCTACTAATAACTCTCCTCTGCTATTCCTAGAGCCTATGCCATATCCCCCACTGACTTGTCTCCAGCCTGCTTCTTGCCTACCCTGGCATTGAAGTCGCCCATCAGTATAGTGTATTTTGTTTTGACTTTACCCATCGCCAATTCCACGTCTTCATAAAAGCTTTCGACTTCCTGGTCATCATGACTGCTTGTAGGGGCATAGACTTGTACCACCTTCAATTTGTTCCTCTTATTAAGTTTCACAACAAGACCTGCTACCCTCTCGTTAATGCTATAGAATTCCTGTATGTTACCAGCTATTTCCTTATTAATCAGGAATCCGACTCCTAGTTCTCGTCTCTCAGCTAAGCCCCGGTAGCACAGTACGTGCCCGCTTTTTAGCACTGTATATGCTTCTTTTGTCCTCCTAACCTCACTGAGCCCTATTATATCCCATTTACTACCCTCTAATTCCTCCAATAACACTGCTAGACTCGCCTCACTAGATAACGTTCTAACGTTAAACGTTGCCAGGTTCAGATTCCAATGGCGGCCTGTTTACTCATATTTAAAAGGGCACTTGTAGATTAAATTACATTCACAAGTCAGTTCATTCAATCAGTAAATCAATCTTCATTTCCCATTTAACCATGGAGGAGGGTGAGGAAAAGGCCACAAAGAGACGGCTTGAAAGATCCTCAACCATTTGTTTCTTTTAAATTGAATAGGATTGAATTGTGAGATTATAAGCCCTGAAGCAGCGCAGTTGGCAATGAGGGAAATCGTGGTGGGTAGTTCAGGATTAATTTTGACTACCTGGGATTTTTTTAAGTGCACCCAAGGACATGAGTATTTTTGCATTCAACCTCCATCGGAATGCAACCACCAGTAAAGCGAACCCATGACCTAGCAGTCAGCAGCAGATGCCATAGTCACTGAGCCACTCCTGATGGTGTATACACATACTATAGAAAGATCAGACAGCATAAGTAGTGCCACATAAAACAGATAGTACATACAGTTATGTACTGAGAAGACATTTTGATGTAGAACATATGAAAGACATTGTGTGCCTTAATGATAGCAAAAAGACGTGTGGTGCAAGAAAGCCTAAGTATTCACGTAAGCTTATGTGAAATTTTAAAATGTAAAGTCATGCAGTATCTCTGGACAGTTGACAGCACTGTGAACAAGTTTGAAGAAGAACGTCAGGTCAACTTTTGTGCATCGGCTATTCAGAAGCCTTGACACTGATAGATTGTGACAGTATGGTATGTGTTTCCTTTAGGGGTGCGCGAATATTCCATATTTCGAATACTGTATGAATCAAATAGTCTGTGCTATTCGGTACATATTCAAGAATTCACTATTCAAAGTAGTTGAATATCCACTTCTTTTGAATTTATAAGGTATGGAAACACTAATCAGAGTCTCGAGGGAGACAGACCAATAGATGTGAGGACTTTTCCCAATGATTATTGTTGTGGGATAGCTGCTGTTGTTGCGTAGGGATGCCAGTTCCTGAGTGAATGCATGGAGCAGATAACTTCCGCTCAATAATTTCCAGTCATTCAATAAGAATGGCTCACTGTTAGGCAGCCTATACAGGAATTTGTTCCAATTTATTATTTAATCAGCCTCAGCATGTTTGCATCCCTTGGAAACACTGTGTAGTGCTGTAGTATCACACTTCTCTCCTTCAGCAAACACAACACCCCTAGTTCTCTGCCAGTTTGTTTTTATTCGCATTTCCTGCCCAACTAAGCATGTTAGTGCCTGTGAGTGACACCAACAACTACTTAATCAAGTTTCATGAAAAAGATTTTTAAAAAATACTAGCATAGCTGTTTTAGAAGGAAGTATAAAGAAAAGCTAAACTAACAATACAAAAGGTCAATGCAAATGTGGTGCATATTATTTCAATTATTTCACATACTACAAGCAGTGCTCGAGAGATAAAAGTACTGTCAAAAAAATAAAATACAAAATTAAATAGCCTTTTAAATTTGGGTAAAAGCTACAGCCAGTTGTTTTGAAATGCTTTTGTTACTACTTCCAGTCATTCTATTCCTGGCGATAGGACAAAACGGCCCAGTGGTTCTAGGTCACCGATTTAATTGAAGGAGCGCATGGCGGAAATAACTAGCGAAACATGGTGAAAATGTGACCTGCACTTTTTTTCCTCGAATGTCTAGTATGGCTTGTGTCTTTTCGTAGGACTCTGTCCAGATTGAAGTTCAAGCTGTGCACGGTACTGACATCCACAGCTTGGGCACCTGCCAGATTGCTTTGAGGCCTGCACTGCAACAGCCGTTCAAGTGCAACTATGCTCAAGCAGCACTCGTTGGCAAGTTCAGATTCAGGAATGCTTATTTCTGCTTAGCATTGGCATTGTGTGTTTTATTGCTTTGAAGTAGCTTGCAGTCAATGTGCTGAAACACAATATAGGAAATGCTGAAAAGAGTGGCTTGGTGTACCTCATGGTCCCTGGAGTGGCAGTGTGTGGACCGTTGTTGTCTGCCGTTCTTCTTTAACCAACAAAATTTACACCTCCATGGCTATGTGTTTTGGTTACCTCATGCCCAAGTAAAGGTGGTGCAGCTGGCAATAACTGTACTCACCCTTGTTTAGTACTGATTAGTACAAAACAGTTTAATGAATGCATGTCGCATGCACTTACTGGCAGGCCAAGGATGACTCTATCTCTTATTAAGGCATGTGAGACATTCCACAAGTGCACTTCTCGGCACATCTCAAGTGACCCATCAAGATTGCACAGAAACTTTTCTCTACAACTGGAAAGAACATGTTAATGTGCAGGCTGGTGTCACCATCCCTTCTGCCTTTCCTGCCTCACTTATACCTCATTCTTGGTACATGACACTCAGCTTTTACTGAACAGAGATAATAAAGCCAGCCATATCATTTTAGGGAAATTTAGATATAAAAAAAAACCTACTTATAAGAGTAAGTTGTTGGTTGCCTATGCAAACAGTGCCTGGTGGGTTAATGCTTCAAAGGTGAGCTCCACTTTACCTAGGCAAACATAAAATGTTGCAGTCGAGTGCATCAGAGGACAAATAGTACTGATACACATTGTTATCAGTGACTTAGATAGTGTAACTCTTTCCCTACCATGTATGGCCTGGGCTTGTCCACTTTTGTTTGTACCTCTACCCCAATAATTAGCTGATCTTGTGCACTTGAACTTGCATACCTATGTGCCACCAAAGACACATTGAACCCATCCAAGCATGTATACTTCCTATCTGTTTGTTAGCAGCATCATTAACAAATGTTCATTGGTGGAATGCCTTATCAGGAAGGAAAATAGCTTGATAACTCCATTGTTATTTAACGAGTGCATTCTCCCAACACAAGTAGTGGGATCGGAGTCAAGGAGTGGGCCCAAAATGCAAGTTTCTAACCATTCTTTCTAGCAAAAAGAACAAGTGAGTGGATCTGCATGAAGTGTCAGTGAATCAAAATATTTTAACAATTTTTGCTTCAAACTTTCAGATTCCGATGTTGAATGTATGTCAGCTTGTTGGCAATGAGCAAAGACCAAAAAAGAGAATTTAATGCTTGCGTCTCCATGGCTTCACTCCACATCTGCCTGCCATGAGATTGTACAAACTAACAGTGATTTTGTGTCCCAGCTTTTGAAAGCTGTGGGAATTTTAAGTGAAAGCAAAGGAATAGAGTGAGAAGTTTATTAAAGATGTTTGAAATTATCATCATGCGTGTAATTAAGGTGCATTGGACAAATTAAGAATTGCTTCTTCATGCTTATGCTACTACTGCTATCTGCGGCGTTCGTGTTGTCCACTTCTCTACTCTTGTGTCCTGTCTGGTCCACTTCTCTACTCTTGTGTCCTGTCTGCACGCCTCACTTCTATTTTGCATAATGAATCCTTACCAACTAGCTCAGCTTTCTGTCGTTCTATACTGCTATCCCTTGACTGTGGCTTCTCTTTGCCCTCATTATTACCTCTCACCATGTTTGTGATTGTTGATGGTGCATGAGAGTATAATAATCAACAGGGGTGAATCACATTATGTGATAATCTGAGCTCTTTGATCACTTGTTTTCTACAAATACCATAATATCACACTGTTTGGAAGGAACATAAAACAGGAACCTGCCAGCTAATATTGAAATAAGAGAAGAAAATTCGTTTGAGAAGCAGCAAACCCACTTATAATAACTTATGACCGATAGAAATGCACAAGCATTCAGAAAATGAAATTTACATTTTAAGTTCACTCATTTGCTTTTCGCTTACATATTCAAATTATATTTGCTGAGACAGATTTGCTATAGATGAATAAATTTGCTGAGATATACTTCCTTTTGTCTTGCTATCTTGTGTTGCAAATACTATATGGTACATGCAAGGATCACTGGACTTCTGTTTGTTTGATGTAGGTTTTGTATAAATGATTTCAGGGGTCCAAGATGAGCAGCACAAGCACTTTGTTGGAACTTTGAGCTATTGGGTTCGCTTTTTACCTGCTGCGGATCCAGCCAGAAGACTGTTGGGTGTAAGTTTATTTTCCTCTGAAATGCAGTTTATTCACACATACTGAAACTTGGATCTTTTCACATTGTTTTTGAAACCTGAAAGTTCGTGCATGAAGCCAAATTATTTTTCACATCTAACTGCTGTATATGGCACTCACAGGCATTCCATGTTGGTAAAGAACTGCTTAGTGGGTCACAGGCCTTGCAGATAAGGTTGATTTTTCTCCGACCCCGGATGCACTACAGTGTTGTGTGACTCTAGAACGGCAGTGAAGAACTACGCCAAGGGTAGGGTATGTAGTGAGGCCGCGCGCATACTGCGCAAGGCCGAACACATCGAACACAAAAGAGCTGTGGTGATCAAGTGGTTTCCGGCCCACATGGGCAGTGACGTGTCGGAACGCGGGAACGTGAACCACAACGAGACGGCCAACTCAGCCGCGCGAGGACTAACCAACCGCGCAGCTGCAAGCACGGCCGACTCGGAGTGTTGGTCGCGGTGCAGTGCCAAGGACAAGATGACCACCTTCAACGAAATAGTGAAGTGGTACAGACTTAACAGACAGACTATGCCGCCACCTCATCCGGGGCTTGCCCGGAAGGAGGCAGTGCTATACAGGCAATTACAGACGGGGTCGCTGCTCACCCCGGTGCTAGCTAAGCACGTGTGTCCGAGCGTGTACGCAAGTGACGTGTGTAGACTGTGCGCTAAGGAGAGAGCCACCGCGGCCCACATCCTTTGGGACTGTAGTATAAATCCGCGAGAAGCCAGCGAGAAGACAACGATCCCGCCGCAGCTAGAGGCTGCAACGAGGAGCTATGACCAAGAGACACAACTCAAGGCCGTCCAGCAGGTCTCGGCAGCTCTAGAGAGGCAGCGACCGCGCGAAACCGAGGAGACGGGAGCAGCACCCCCAGGAAGGGGGCGGCGACCCTCTCGGATCCCCGGAAGTAGCGAGGCACGCATGCCTCGAGGAGCACAATGCACGAGACTGACGTAGTGGCCGCGTCGCGGTGAAAGCTTGTCCTCCCTGCGTGGAGGGAGCCTAACCGACTCTGCAGGCATTTTCACTAAAGTTGCTCTCTCTCTCTCTCTCTCTCTTTTTTTTTGTTATGCTTAGCACAAGTTCGTGCTTCTGGCTTTTAGCCAGCCTGCCAACAATCACCGCCTGTGCCGTCGTGCCATGGCATGTGCTGTAAGAGGCGTGGCACTTGAGCCAGAGGGACTCCTCGGACGGCACATAAAAATGCGCAGCAGCTGAAGGAGGGACAGAGGTTTGGCAGAATTGAAGTGAGGTAGCGAGGAGCAGCCCAGCAAAGGATGTGTGCTCCTTAAAAGTGGCAGGCAAAAGATCGAGTACCTGGAGAAGCTTCAAATAAGCAGCAGTTACGAGCTCGAAAATAGGATGAATCTGTCCGTCCGGGAAATTCTTTAAAATTTGCAAAAGTTTCTAACAGCTTGGGAAGCTGAGGGATTTTTGAGTGCAAACAAGTGGCTAATGCTCATATAGTCTGCATATTTATTGTGAGTTTCAGACTTTGCAGTATTAGTAGAGTTATGGGAATCAAAGAGTCAGTTGAATCAGGACTTTTTCTTTCTGAATGATTTTATTCAGTTATTCAAAATACGAAACCAGCTCACAGAAGATGAGGATGAAGGTGAAAAAGGCAACAGGGGAAATGCTTGACGTACAGCTGTATAGCTTATTCAAAGGAAACCACAAACTAACATTTCAGGCATTTGCCAGACCACTTTAACCATATCTGACCTAATCAATGTTCAGGTTTTGCTCTAGATACCTGTATTCTTTATCAGTGCAGATAACTGACAGCGTAATTACACATTGCCTGAAGCTATATTTTAGTTTTTTTATTGAAGTATGCTTCCAGAGTCGTCCTTTTTCTCATCACATGCACACATTAAATACTCATCATCATTAGCTTGTAGTTTCTTTTGAATAAGCTAACAGTTGGAAGGCTATTTGTCCTGTTGCCTTCTTTGTCTCTGTCGTTGTCATTTCTGCAATGGTATTGTATTTTGGATTTTGTAAACAGCAAGTGTAAACTTAAACTTGGAGATGAAAAGTATCATAGATTCTTTTGGATTAATGCAATACGTTATTGATCCAACTTGTGCTATCAATACATTGGACCTTGTTTTCTGCAACTCGCCAATTATAGTAAATTTTGTAAATGCTTTTCTGAGAATAAGTGAACACCTGGCTGTCGTCACAAGTGTTAAAATCAAAAGTAGCAGACAAAAGAAAAAAGTGACCAGGAATATGTAGCTATATGACAGAGGTGTTATGCCACCATATCAAGGAAGCTGCTTGATCATTTGCCGCTTTTTGAATGCCTCTCAGATGATTGTGACATTCAAGAATTGTGGGATAAGATTAAGGAAAAACTCAAGCAGCTTACTGATACCTACATTCCCAGTATCAAATGTGGTACACTTAAAAAGCATATCAAACCATGGATGACTTCGCATATCTTAAGAATAGTTAGGAATAAAAGGCATATGTAATTAAAACACCAAAGAACTAATAGCAATCGTCACTTTGAAAGGTTGCATGATGTAATCCATGTGTTCAAACAAAACATAAGGGTTGCTAAGGAGTGCTACTTCGAAAAACTTGGCAGGGAAATAAAAACGAATGCCAAGGCATTCTGGTAATACATGAAAAACTACAGAGCAGATCCAGCAGTCATCACTGAAGTTGTCTTTAATAATGAGAATTTATTAGATGACATTGAGAAAGCTGCTTGCCTAAATAATTAATGAATAAAGTGAAAATGAGACATCCACCCAAATGTAGCTAAGTGTTACAAAGGAAACCCATACGGTTTTTAAAAGAAAAGCTCCGCAGTTGAAGAAAAATTTGTCCTGGTCCGGGACTTGAACGCAGGACCACTGCCCTCCCGGGACAGCCGCTCTACCATCTGAGCTAACCAGGCGGCTAGCAGATGGCAGGTGAAGTCGAATTTATCAACAAGTCAGAAGCAAAGGCAAGAGTTTGACACAATAGTTCTGCGGAAACCCGCAAGGTGGAGAGAAGTAATGAATAAAGGGAAAATGAGACATCCACCCAAATGTAGCTAAGTGCTGCAAAGGAAACGCATACGAGTCCCTCGAAAGAAAAGCTTCGCAGTTCAACAAAAATTCGTCCTGGTCCGGGGCTCGAACCCGGTACCACCGCCTTTCTGGGGCAGCCGCTCTCCCATCTGAGCTAACCAGGCGGCTAGCAGATGGCAGGCGAAGTCGAATGTATCAACAAGTCTGAAGCAAAGGCAAGAGTTTGACGTAATAGTTCTGCAGAAATCCCCATGGTGGAGAGAAGTAATGAATAAAGGGAAAATGAGACCTCCACCCAAATGTAGCTAAGTGCTACCAAGCTTTTCTTTTGAGGAACCCGTATGGGTTTCCTTTGTAGCACTTAGCTACGTTTGGGTGGATGTCTCATTTTCCCTTTATTCATTACTTCTCTCCACCTTGTGGGTTTCCACAGAACTATTATGCCTAAATAATTACTTTCATTCACTATATTTGCCAAAACTCAGCTGTAGTCCTTCACCATGCACAAGTTCTGTTCCGACTATGAAGTCAATAGAGTTAAATGTTAATGGAATCAGAGCATTACTAAACAAAATTAATGATAATAATGCAAATGGACCAGACAGCATTTCTCCTCGAATTCTAAAGCAATGTGCTGAACTGATGTCCCTTTACTTCTACGTAATCTACACCAACCCTTTATCTTCGGGTGCCCTCCCGGATGAGTGGAAAATTGCACATGTCATCCCTATTCATAAACGTGGGTCTAAAAAAATGTAAATAACTATAGGCCCATTTCACTTACTACGTCCATACCATGTATATTAGAACACATTTTATATAAAGAGATAATGACACATTTACTAACAAACAACTTACTAGCGTCACAATAACAAGGGTTCCTTAAGGGTCTATCTTGCACAATACAACTGATCGAATTTTATCATGAACTTGTATCTCATATCGACACCGGCAGACAAATTGATTGCCTTTTCCTAGACTTTCAAAAGGTATTTGATACTGTTTCACATCCTTTGCTTTTAGGTAAACTTGCAGCACTAAATATTGACCATACAGTTCTACCTTGGATAGAAAATTATCGTTCTGCCGACAATGCATAGTATTAAATGGCAAGAAATCCAGTTTCATAGATATAACATTAGGTGTCCCACAGGGCTCAGTTTTGGGGCCACTTTTATGTTTAATATATATAAATTATGTTTGTTGAGGAATTAGTTCTAGTATACGGTTGTTTGCCGATGACTGTGTTTTATATAGGAAAATTAGAAAAGAAGATGACGTTTCCCTGTTACAAAGTGACTTATCATGTGTTCTTGAATGGCGTTCAAGATGGAGAATGAACTTTCATGCTAAAAAATGAGGTCATGTTACTTTTACATGTAAAAAACACAGGCTAACCTCTGAGTATCTCATCGGCAATAGTATAGTGAAGCAAAAATCGCAGTTTCAGTTTCAGTTTATTGATGCGATTGAAATGTTTTGCAGAAAAAGTAACTCTAGGAGGTCCCATAGTCAAAGACTGGGGAGGGACCTCCAACAGTATAGATACTTAGGTGTGAGATTCTCAGCCGATTGTTCATGGAATGCTCACTTTGATACAGTGGTCGCTAAGGCCACCAGGACATTATACAGCGAAGTCTGAGACACATGTCACTTCGTTTGAAATCAACTGCTTACCTAACGTGTTCAACCAATGCTTGAATGTGCTTGTGCCGTGTGGGACCCTTGCCAAAAAACATCAACTGATAAACTTGAAAAAATCTAGAACAGAGCAGCAAGGTTTTATTTAAGCTGGTACTCGAGAACTGATTGCTGTATCAATATGAAAAATTAATAGGATAGAAAATTCATTCCTCTCATTGAAGAGAATTGTGTCTGAAACTCCTTTATTGAATATCTCATGGTAAAACCGGCATTCGAAAGGAAATATACTTATACAGGCCTCATTATGTCACTGCACGTACTGATCATTGTTTCAAGATTTTAGAATACTGCACTAGAACTAATATGTAGGCTAATTCATTTTTTGTTCATTCCATTAGCGAGTGGAATTGCCTGTCAAGTCAGCAAGTGTGCCATGTCAATGAAGATGTTTTTTTTTTTTCAATATTGTAGCCCCCCTGCTGTAGCCCCTTCGGGCTAAGTGGGGTAATCATTGAATAAAGAAAAGAAGTTGGTACAAATAAACTGCATCCAAATTCACCTCAAAACACTTTAAGCAACAGTTGTAACCACGAATTAATAATTAGAATTTGCATAATTCATCTGAATTTGGTAGCTTGCTGCACTACAACATATATATATATATATATATATATATATATATATATATATATATATATATATATATATATATATATATATATATATATATATATATATATATATATATATATATATATATATATATATATATATGTTTGGACTTATATTTGGACATATATATTTGGACTTGCTCAAGGCAACAGCATGCCAATCTGCCATTGTTCTCAATGATCTCCGGTGTACTGTCACTTAATGCGAAAGCATTACTTGGCTCATTGTGCCACCCCACCGTCATCGGAAAGCCGTGGCAGAAAAACAGCAAACAAATTATGTCATCTTCAACGAAAAAAAAGAAAAAGAGGCCACGGTGAGTATTCAATCTTCGGCCCAACCGCCGCTGCTATAGCTCTGTAGCCAAGTGCACTAACCACTACGCCACCATTGCAACAAGCAACAGTGATGAATATGTTTGAGCCTGTTCACTTGGTCGAGCTCTGCCTGGCCGGCGGTACACTAGATGGCAGAGCGAGCGGCCGGCGGAGCAAGTGCCTGCGGAGCGAGCGTGGCGAAATGCAGACACTTGCTCTGCCTTTCGCGTTGTCAGGGACCCACAGACACCGGAGCCGGAGCCTGTGGATGATGGTGACGAATAAGACAAAACATGCTTCAGGTACACGTCGTACGATGACTATGACATCCCCTCCAGAGTATGCGGTGGAGTTCGCCTAAGAACCCGATGAAGAGATGTAATGTCAACACGATGGTGCCACTCGGAAAAATGCTGTCATTGCTTGGCAAAGTGGCATCATCCTGCTGAAAAGTTGTGCCATCAAGAAAGAACACTCAACACAATCTACGTGAAACACTACCTTAATGAGAACTCCGCAAAGAAAGCACAGCTGAGAGATTGCAGTATGGCCGGTTTGTCATCTTGTGTTGTTGCGGCCTCATAAGCAGCAACCTTAACCTCAGAAACATAACACAGCAGCACTTAACTCGCCAACATTTTGCCGCAACACTAAACTCAGTGACATAACTCAGCAACACACCCAGCGACAAGTGATGCTCTTGCATTAACATATCATAAAAATTGCTTAGGCGCCCCCATATTTTTCTTTTCTTTTTTGAAGCTTGATTCAAGTTATGTGAAACACCCTATTGCTTTATAGTACGTGTACATAGACACCTGTGTCTCCTGCCACTGGCTTAATTTAAACTTAACATTTCTAGCTTTCAGTGCCAATGTCCCCACGAAAAGAGTTGCCTCATTCTGGACATCAAAGCAGAAAGCAGAATGGAGAGACAGCCAATGCTATGTACAATGAACTTAAGGTCAACATCATTCGCTGCATGGGGATCTCATCAAAACAAGGTAATGAATTCACTTTATGTTAAGTGATACTTTTTATTATTATGTTAACAGTTTAGCCAATTTTTATTCTCAAAGGGAACATTAGTCACTGCATGATAATTGTTGCAGGTTTTCTTACTTTTTTAAATCAACAAGTCTGTTTTATAAAAATTGGCATGAGTGTAATATTTTTTTCAGCAGAGGGGAGGGGATTGAGGCACCATAGTTGGTATGACAAATGCAATTTTAGGTAACTAGTGTGCACGCTAATGTGTTAGGCCTGTCTTGTGTTAGGCATTCTAAGCCTTATATAGGGATTATGAAAGCATGAATAAACACTTAACTTTATTTGAAATGGTGTGAATGCATTCACTTTTAAAGAAGTG
Source organism: Dermacentor albipictus (assembly GCF_038994185.2). Lineage (NCBI taxonomy): Eukaryota > Metazoa > Arthropoda > Arachnida > Ixodida > Ixodidae > Dermacentor > Dermacentor albipictus. Next base: position 156,395,812 of record NC_091821.1, read on the forward strand.
TGTTTATTTGAAGCACTGGAATTTGACACATAATGTCAGCCAGTTTAACACCTTAATTAATTGAGACTACACAAGGTTTGTAGTGTGTTCATTAATGCAGAGCAGAAAAAATATCACCAGATGTATACATCTAACATATTTTAAATAAATGCAGATTTTACTAAGGTTTAGTGTCCAAAAACATAGATTGGGGGGATTTAAAGTTCTAACTATGTCCTGCACTGTTTCAGTTTTGTTTTTACTGGCATGTAGCTGTTATCCCAGACTAGACTGCTAAAAATACAGTCGAATCTCGATAATTCGAACTCGAAGGGATCTGAAAATTTTTTCGAATTATAAGAAGTTCAAATTGAAAGAAGGACTTGTACTTGAAGTATTCGTGCACCATAGCACGATGCACGAACGGTGCAAGTCATGAAATATCGCGGTGCGCAAGCACACAGCGAGTGAGGAACATGAAACTGCCCACGCCGGCCAACACTTGCTTGCGGATAACGGCAGAAAACGAAAACGAAACGAAACGGTGGTGCTGGCGGTGCCAGAGTGCAGGCGGGTGTGCATGGAGACTGTCAAAGGTGAGGGAGTTACGAGGGAGTTGAGAGAGAGGGTGAGGGGACCGTAGTTGCGGGGAAGGGCAGGAGGGAAGCTGATTTGCTTTCCCGCCAGTTTGCTGGATGGCGCTAATTACCTCTGCCACCTAAAGCCCCTTGATAATTTGAAAGTAGCAACACTCTCCTCCCCGCAGTGCTTCCCTCCTCGATTCTCCTTTTGCGCCAGCTGCGTGCACTGCACACGGCACACTCTTTCTTCTTGGCCCCCACGGACTGGCCGCTGTATTAGATGGAGGGGCATGACTTTGGGCCACTTGCGCGCTCTAGTGGTGTAGAAAATTTTGAAAGATGGTGATAACAGCATCAAGAATGCTGAATGTAACATTGATGAGGAGGTTGGTTTCTTAAAGCAGTATGAATGGGGCATACTGATGTAAAAGGAGCTGTGAGGCGAGTTCTATACTACAGGCATTTTTTCTGCCACATAATAAGATGCTTTACATTGTGGATCTGATCTCGTATTGCTTGTGGAACATCCCTCTGTGTTTAGCCTTTTATCTTGCCTGTGCGCGCATGTACACCGCAGGTATTATATTCAGCGTGCTTTCTTAGAATAAATTAGTCGCGAGTGCATCGTCCGTCCATATGTTTGTCTTCTCAGTTGTGAAAGTAACTTTTGCGCTGTGGTCTCTAAACTAAATAGGGCGGTTGCGCAATTTCAATGCGAGCAAACATGCATGATCATGTGAACAGCCCCTGCACATTGCCTGTATCCATGAGAAAACCAAGTAAAAATGCTTAGAAGGACAGAAAGCTGAGCTAGTTGGTAAGGATTCATTATGCAAGAAAAGATGAGGCGTGCAGACAGGACACAAGAGAAGAGAAGTGGACAACATGAACGCCGACTATCAACTGAAGGGAGCACTGAGGCGAAAAGCAAGAAAGAAGACACAAGACTCATCTGCGCAAGCTCTGGCATGGTATCGCCACGTGTCAATCGGGTACATGTGCCGGTCTACGTGAGAGATAACTGTTAAGGCACTTAATCTCTTCCTTATGTAAAGTAATTCAAGGCTACTCACGCACGCACTTCCGCCATTATAGATATGCCATGCCTCTACCATAACATGTGTATCTTCATTCTTGTAGCTGTACAATATCGCGCATTCATCTAACGTAGGCGTGCAGTTACAATCTTGGCAACGTAGGGAAAGATAGAAGGCGAGCCACCAGTTAACGACCTTTTATGTTCCATTAGCATCTGATTGATACACTGCCCCATTTGCCCTACTAAGAGCTGGCCACAGCTAAAGGGAACTTCATGAACCACACCCAACTGTTGTTCTTATTGTGCTTCACTAGACAAATATCTGTTCTTTTTTAAGTAAGAGGATTCACTTTTCTAATAATTCACCATCAAATAATGTACTGGTTCTTGGAGATGCCATTGTAAGTGATACTCATAGAAAAACCCTTGCCTTAGGTCCTAAGCACTGTTTTAAGCCTGACACAAAACCCGTTGACGTTTTAAGCATACCACGCTGCATAACCAGGTTCGTCCCGGAAGAAGAACGCTCGTGCTGTATTTCAGATTGCATTGCAAGCATTAAACAATCAAATTCTCATTTAAAGACGTCTGACCCTGTCCGACCGTTAGTTAATTACCTTGTGGAGCATAAACTTAGACCAGTAATATCTGACAAGGAAGGTTATTTCATAATTATGCCAGATGACATGTTTTCAGAAGAAGCAATTTCAGCCATAGAAAATAATTTACAGCCAGTAAAACTCAAGCGTTCGGCAATTAAGCAACGTGCGATTGACCTCCTGTCAAGACATAGTATTGATAGGGTTGTCTATAATGTCAAGAAAGCAAAATCCCTCTCCTTAGAACTGTTTTTCTCGACAAAGACTCATAAACGAGAAATACCTTTTCATGCTATAGTGTCAGACAAAGGGACGTGGCAGGTCTGTGTCGCTAGTTACCTACAGAACTGCTTAGCTTCACTAGTTTTTTCAGACCCCTTTTGCTTGCGTAATTCTCAGGCACTAGTTCAGTATTTGAGAGAGGAAAATCCTGGTTATTGTGCAGCTTTTAGTATGGATATTGAAGACCTGTATTACTCCTTGCCGCATAACAGGTTGCTAAATTCCGTAAATGAGCGCATTAAAGAACAAGTGCAGCCGTCAGCTTTTATTGACAGATGCGGTGTTTCCACGGGAGCTTTTCTAGAAATTCTTTTAATGTACTTAAAATCGACGCTGATTGTGTGGAGAGATGGCATGTTTCTGCAGAAATCAGGCATTTGTATTGGCTCAAAAGTTGCCCCTATTCTTAGCGATATTTACTTGAGTAAGGTTGACAGCTGCTTAGAGAAAGCCTTAGGTGATTGCGTTTTCAAGATATTTCGTTACGTTGATGATTACCTGATTTTCTGCAATAGGGAAGAATTTGATTCCGCTGCAACCTCAGTAAGTAAGCAATTTAAACTTTATGAAAAAGGATTAAAGTTTACCAAGGAATTTCCTCAGCGACGCGTAATTCAGTTTCTGGACATTTCCTTGGTCTTCGAATAAAGTCACGTTTGTTGGCAGTACTCCCCAAGATCTTCGAAGCCGTTATTAAACTTTCAATCCAAGCGTTCCAAAGTAGTAAAAAACGGAATTGCCATGTCATGCCTTAAGTCTTTTCTCACCAGATCCTGCACGCACAAAATGACCGCCAGTTTTAATGCACAGGTCCAGCGCCTATTAGAAGCAGGCTATACTAGCATAGCAGTGGCCACTGTGGCTGAACGCCTAAAGAAGTCGGTTTCGAGGGGGACGGATGCGATTACAGAAAACAGTAAAAGCAAAAAAAGAGTAGTGGCTATTCCGTACATTCATTCAGTATCGCACAGGCTTTAAAAAGTTGCAAGTAGGTATGATGTCAATGTTGCTTTCACTGCTCCCAATAAGCTAGGTAAGATATGCGCTGCCGTGCAGAGGAAAAAGGAGCAGGCAAACGGCAAAAAAAAAAGAACAGATATTTGTCCAATGAAGCACAATAAGAACAACAGTTTTACTGACTGTCGTATGGGTGTGGTTTATAAAGTTCCCTTTAGCTGTGGCCAGTTCTATGTAGGGCAAACGGGGCGGTGTATCAATCAGAGACTAATGGAACATAAAAGGTTGTTAACCGGTGGATCGCCTCATAATCTTTCCTTACATTGCCAAGATTGTAACTGCATGCCTACGTTAGATGAATGCGCGATATTGTACAGCCACAAGAATGAAGATACACATGTTATGGTAGAGGCATGGCATATCTATAATAGCGGAAGTGCGTGCGTGAGTCAGCCTTCGATTACTTGACATAAGGAAGAGACTAAGTGCCTTAACAGCTATCTCTCACGTAGACCGGCACATGCACCCAATTGACACGCGGTGATACCATTCCAGAGCTTGCGCAGATGAGTCTTGTGTCTTCTTTCTTTCTTTTCGCCTCAGTGCTCCCTTCAGTTGATAGTCGGCATTCGTGTTGTCCACTTCTCTTGTGTCCTGTCTGCACGCCTCAACTTTTCTTGCATAACAAGTAATAATCTTCACCCACTCATGCGTGCGTGGCAGTCCAATTCAAAGCAAATTCAAGAACTGAAAAATAATGCGGAAACTCTACTGAAATCATCTAAGTATGCGTAAGCGTACCCCCGAATTTCAGTTAGGCCACCCCCAAATTTAAGTTGGACCACGTCCAAATTTCAAGTTGGCCCACTTCCAAATTTCAACTAAACCAACCCCCAAATTTAAGTTGGCCCACCCCCAGATTTCAACTTGGCTTATCCTCTAATTTAAATTGCCCCACCCCCAAATTTTAAGTTTGCCCACCCCCGAACTTCAGTTGGCCCACCCCAAATGTTTAGTTCGCCCACGCTGAAATTTAAGTTAGACCACGTACAAATTTCCAGTTTACCCACCCACACATTTCAGTTGGCCCACCCCTACTATAAGCTTCCCCATGCGTTTTCTAAGGAGCCCTATAAGTATCTCTATGTATTTAATTTTTTGGGGGGGTTTAAATTATTTCTTATCGCTTATGAAGCAACAAATCATATACATTTACACTATCATAATAATTAAATGTCTTAACTGTGCAAATTACGCATTTTTGTGCAGATACAAGGCATTACACTTTTCGCATGACGGGGCCAGTGTACTTGCCAAAAATGCTTACGCATTAAAAACGCAATGTAGACTAGCTGGTGCTGATCACCCGCAATGCCACGGGTATATTTGGCATTACTTTTTTCAGGGCCTGCATTCATTGTACTTATGTGACTGACGCACACATCAAAGTAAGCTGAAAAGAAAGCTCCTCTACAAGCCGCTATTTCGATTTTCAGTAAAACAGGCAACGGATACTAACAATCACGAAAAGTGCCATTGAGAGGCCGTACCTTCGCACTGAATCGTTCACAGAGGAAAGCAGTACCTATAGTGAGACATTTTCGACTGAATAACAGTTGACGACGTGTGAGGTGATGAGTCCCAATAGAATATTCAGCATACTGAGGCCACGCCCATTTTTATGTATCGTACAAATTGTCGCAGTAAAACGCTGATGAGCAGGCTGGAAGAATAAAAAAAATGAAGCAATAAGGGATGCTTTGATACGAGCAGTAAGAAAGGTGCCTTAATTACCTCGCAAACAACACTGTTCTTTGCCAGAACAAAGTTCTTTTGGCCAACGTTGTGCAGTCACTGCTTCTTGCTGCAGTTTTATGCGCTACGGTGTGGCATAGCACTAGCACAACACTGCAGGAACACTGCTTCACCGAGCCAGCCGAGCTAAGGAGAAAAATGGTGCCAACGAAAAAGTAAAACACAAGCAAAACGCAAGATCCACGCATTTCCAAGGGCAATGGCAAGAAGACCAATCGTGCAGAAAAACGGGGGCAACACTGGTTCCTGCATAGGGGATGCGCAAGGAGCATGGAGGAGGCAAGGAGGTCGCGCAGCAGCAGCAGAATTCAAAGAGTGCCAATACTTTCAAATTATCAAGGGACTTTACTGCTACCTACTGCCACCAAAGCAGCGGAGTTGCCAGGGCCGGACTGGGCCTCCGCTGCTGCTTCCCTCTACGTGCTCGCCTGTTTTATCCTTCGTCTGCTGACAAATCGGTGCTGTGTTTACATTCTTCGTCCTGCATTCTTAATGTGAGTCATGTCTTATTAAGATGACGAAGTCATTGCCACTGATCGTAATCATGTTGGTGTACCCCCTTTCGTTGCGGCATCGCCGCTTTCAAAAGACAAGGAGAATGAGGTACTGAGTATCGCCCTCACTCCCTGTATTTAGGGTTTGTCTTGTTCAGAACACGATATGGCACACTGTCTCCAACAACCTTTCCATTGGGGCGTCTCGGTTTATATGCGCCATTGTAAACAAAACACACACACACAAAAAAGCCTAAGCGAGACCAACCAAGCCAACCAAAATAAGCGCAAGCGAGAGCTGACGCTAGCAGACGAAAGTGCGAAACAAGCGGTCCGGCTGAACCAGATGCGAGTACGAATAGAGCAGTCGAGCAGGTCCGCATGATACCAGTTCCACGCGTATGTCACTGACGGGGGCGCCACTCTTATTGGTCTCCTCTGCTCAAGGCTCGCTTGCTGCCACCGCGAGCCACGAGAAGTCGGCCCAGGACCGATCCTCCCTCCTGCAGGGTGCATTTTGCCACTAGGGGGGGGGGGGAGCAGTTCCCCCCCCGGGGAAACTGCTCCCCCCCCCCTAGTGGCAAACTGCCAAGGGGGGCAGTTTCCCCGGGGGGGCAAACTGCCCTCCTTTCCCCCCCAATAGATACACCTATGAATTCTCGGTGTATTTTGAATAATGTTTTTCAGAAAATTCACTTGACATGTGTAATAATGTTCCTAGAAAAATATATGCTTGGGAGCCTTCGACTAGTCTCTGGCTACAGGTCCAGCTAGTGTTTACATACTTTTTGCGATATGGTGATTAAGTAAATTGATTGATTGATTGATTGATTGATTGATTGATTGATTGATTGATTGATTGATTTCACACTCCAGCACATTCACAAACATGTGTATGTGAATGTGAATGTTTGCTAAAGTCTCGTTCCCGACCAATACAAATTCAATCACAGCATGTTGTTTCTGACAAGTGTTTAATAGTGATGCCTATGTTGTGGGCTCCTGTATTAGCGTCCTCAATCCAGCAACGGTACAATTACACATATATGCATGGGAAACATCATTATTGTAAAATGTAAATCTTGATGATGCTATCTTCATTTTAGAATGAGAAAAGAAATGTAGGGCATAACTTTTCTTGTCAGCTGTAGCTATACCTTTTGTAACAAGTCTGGCTTTTGTTCCCAGGACACCTGCGGAAGAGCTTATATTGCTGTTATCAACTGTGTGACTTTCCCGAGAAACAGACTGGGCTTTCTACTCCTGTCGCCAACAGTGTTGATTTTCATCATATTTGCACATTTCCTATCAAAACGGACAGCCAACTTCACAAACAGCTCCTTTCACAGGTTAGATTTCACATGAAATCCGGAAACTTTCCTCTGATTGCTTATGCTTTTGTTCTCGATACTGTAAGCTGGAAGCAATTATTTATAAACCAAAAGATGATGCATGGTTAACATAATACTGAACAGTCATCTTTATACTCAGATGGCAAGATTGTGTTTATGTGGGCCGGTTAGTACATGGCTTAAGCAAAACATTGAGTGACTTTGTGTAAACTGGACACATAAAAGAGAGACAAATGCCTAGTGCTTGTTCTTTTTTTCTGCATCCAGTTTGCATGCTGTTTTTCATTAGATGTGTGCAGCTAGTATAGTAAATATCAGATTTATGCAAGAATGCTTTTTCCATATTGAATAGGATCTGGGCACATGTGACCATCATAATTGTTATACGTGATGACTTGAAAGAAATAGTGAGCATCTTATCACTGACACTTTACAGTTATTTCACAGTATTCACTGTATTAGTGTCCAGCAGTTTCAGCCTAAAGTTTCTGTGATATGTGGATTGTGTGTGTGTGTGTGTTCCTGCGCGTGTAGTGAAGTGATTGTGTAGTGAACACTGTTCACTATGTACTCTTTTCATGCCCACTCAATTGGATGATGTTTTGACTTCCTTTTAACTTGCTTATTGCCTTAATTATCTCATTTATTATGTAGGTGCCCACCAGCTTGAATTAATTTAGATTTTTAATGCAGCTGGCTACATTACCATCTATTTGAGAGCTCTCTCGTAAAAATATATTTACTTGCACAGCAACAGGGGAGAGCAATTTTGTTGTACGCATGTGTTCAATGAGAGAGAAAAAAAGTTTTTACATGATGGAAACTTGTATGCAGAGCTTGGTACTATTATTGTTTGAAGAAGAAGATACTGAGCCTGGTTCTCTTGTTGGAAAAGCGTCTGTGCCCTTGTCTCCACTGGCCAGGGGACAGGCAGTGCAAGGGTCTTTTCTATTATTCAGTGTAAGTATTTCTGGTTTTCACAACCATATTATTCTACAGTATCCACAGCCAGGACTTGTATTGGGCTGCTAAGCACAAGGTCGCAGGATCGAATCCCGGCCACGGCGGCCGCATTTCGATGCGGGCGAAATGTTAAAACACCCGTGTACTTAGATTTAGGTGCACGTTAAAGAACCCCAGGTGGTCCGAACTTCCGCAGTCTCCCACTATGGCGTGCCTCATAATCAGGTCATGGTTTTGGCATGTCATCATCATCATCATCATCAGCCTGGTTACGCCCACTGTAGGGCAAAGGCCTCTCCCATATTTCTCCAACAACCCCGGTCACGTACTAATTGCGGCCACGCCGTCCCTGCAAACTTCTTAATCTGATCCGCCCACCTAACTTTCTGCCGCCCCCTGCTACGCCTCCCTTCCCTTGGGATCCAGTCCGTAACCCTTAATGACCATCGGTTATCTTCCCTCCTCATTACATGTCCTGCCCATGCCCATTTCTTTTTCTTGATTTCAACTAAGATGTCATTAACTCGCATTTGTTCCCTGACCCAATCTGCTCTTTTCTTATCCCTTAACGTTACACCTATCATTCTTCTTTCCATAGCTCGTTGCGTCGTCCTCAATTTGAGTAGAACTCTTTTCGTAAGCCTCCAGGTTTCTGCCCTGTAGGTGAGTACTGGTAAGACACAGCTATTATATACTTTTCTCTTGAGGGATAATGGCAACCTGCTGTTCATGATCCGAGAATGTCTGCCAAACGCACCCCAGCCCATTCTTATTCTCCTAATTATTTCTGTCTCATGATCCGGATCCGCCGTCACTACCTGCCCCAAGTAGGTGTATTCCCTTACGACTTCCAGTGCCTCGCTGCCTATTGTAAATTGCTGTTCTCTTCCGAGACTGTTAAACATTACTTTAGTTTTCTGCAGATTAATTTTTAGACCCAATCTTCTGCTTTGCCTCTCCAGGTCAGTGAGCATGCATTGCAATTGGTCCCCTGAGTTACTAAGCAAGGCAATATCATCAGCGAACCGCAAGTTACTAAGGTATTCTCCATTAACTTTTATCCCCAATTCTTCCCAATCCAGGTCTCTGAATACCTCCTGTAAGCACGCTGTGAATAGCATTGGAGATATCGTACCTCCCTGCCTGACGCCTTTCTTTATTGGGATTTTGTTGCTTGCTTTATGGAGGACTACGGTGGCTGTGGAGCCGCTATAGATATCTTTCAGTATTTTTACATACGGCTCGTCTACACCCTGATTCCGTAATGCCTCCATGACTGCTGAGGTTTCGACAGAATCAAACGCTTTCTCGTAATCAATGAAAGCTATATATAAGGGTTGGTTATATTCCGCACATTTCTCTATCACCTGATTGATAGTGTGAATATGATCTATTGTTGAGTAGCCTTTACGGAATCCTGCCTGGTCCTTTGCTTGACAGAAGTCTAAGGTGTTCCTGATTCTATTTGCGATTACCTTAGTAAATAGTTTGTAGGCAATGGACAGTAAGCTGATCGGTCTATAATTTTTCAAGTCTTTGGCGTCTCCTTTCTTATGAATTAGGATTATGTTAGCGTTCTTCCAAGATTCCGGTATGCTCGAGGTCATGAGGCATTGCGTATACAGGGTGGCCAGTTTCTCTAGAACAATCTGTCCACCATCCTTCAACAAATCTGCTGTTACCTGATCCTCCCCAGCTGCCTTCCCCCTTTCACTTCCCCCATTCACCCACTGCCTTGTCTCCAGCCTGCTTCTTGCCTACCTTGGCATTAAAGTCGCCCATTAGTATAGTGTATTTAGTTTTCACTCTACCCATCGCCGATTCCACGTTTTCATAGAAGCTTTCGACTTCCTGGTCATCATGACTGGATGTAGGGGCGTAGACTTGTACAATCTTCATTTTGTACCTCTTATTAAGTTTCACAACAAGACCTGCCACCCTCTCGTTAATGCTATAGAATTCCTGTATGTTACCAGCTATATTCTTATTGATCAGGAATCCGACTCCTAGTTCTCTTCTCTCCGCTAAACCCCTGTAGCACAGGACGTGCCCGCTTTTTAGCACTGTATATGCTTCTTTTGGCCTCCTAACTTCACTGAGCCCTATTATATCCCATTTAGTGCCCTCTAATTCCTCCAATAGCACTGCTAGACTCACCTCACTAGATAACGTTCTAGCATTAAACGTTGCCAGGTTCATATTCCATTGGTGGCCTGTCCGGATGTAAAACCCCATAATTTAATTTTTAAATTTTAGCCAGGACTTGTCGACAGGCTATCATGCCTCAGTGACCAGCATGTGGAAGTTCCAGAATGTGAGACCATGCTGAGCTTGCTACAATCACCTATGATCCAGTCGTGAGGCACTCACGATGAGCTGCCAGTGCAGTCGCTCTTTGTCGGTAAGGAATGAACTCAACTCCAGTGAGTTTCTCCATGGTGCCATCCTGCACTGTCTTGTACAGCCTTTTCAGGATATCGTCTTGCTGTGTCAGACGTGCTATCTCTGTAGCTGTAAACATAGGACTTGACAACGCTTTAAACAATAGAACGTTGGCTGGTAGTTATGGCTCGTTGGTGTGTTCTGGTAATGGCAATCGGCTCAACGCTTCTGCGTTTTGATGGTTCTTGCCATGCCTTTAGACAATGCTGTAGTCATACGCAGATAACTTGATATACCATCCAATCATTCATGGTGAGAGGACTTGAGCCGTTGGTTTCTCCGGGCCCAGTATGTCGAGCAGTAGCTGATGGTCAGTGACGAAACTTACTTTTCTTCCCGGAATATATTTGTGAAACTTATGAGCTGCAAACACTACAGCAAGGCCTTCTCTGTCCAACTGTGCATAGTTTCGTTCTGCTGGCCCTAGAGTCCTAGATGCAAAAGCGATTGGTGCCTCTCAGTTCTCGCCATAACGCTAAAACAGAACAGCTTCTATGCCATATGGTGAAGTGTTGCATGAGACAAGAAGCTCTTTTAGTTCGTCGTAGTGTGCCAGTACGATCTGACTGAGACTCAAGCTCTTGAGTTTGTCAAATGCTTCTTGATGATAAGTTTCCCATCTCCACGTGGCATCCTTCCGAAAAATCTGGTAGAGACAGCTGGCAATTGTTGCCCTGTTCTTCAAGAATCTGTCGCAGAAGGCCAGCATTCTGAGAAATGACTGCAGCGCTTACTTGCAGTTTGGTGTTGGAGCCTTAGTGATAGCTTGAGCTTTCTCTTTGCTGTTGTGAACTCCTGTTTCATCAATTTGGTGTCCCATAAAAGAAACTTGTCTCACGGCAAAACAGCAGTTGTTTTTTGCCGAGGCGCAGATTGTACTTGCATAGCCTCTTTAAGACTTTTTCCAATCTGACGGCATCTTCTGCGCTGATCACGTCATCCAAGTACGAACAAACACCTTTGATGCCATACAGCATAGTCTTCATGAAGCATTGAAAGACAGCTGGTGCTGCAGAGGTTCCAAAGGGCAGCCATTTGACCTTGTAGAATCCTTTCAGCGTCTTCAGGGTCAGTATCTGTGCTGTATCCGGTGTTACGTGAAGTTGCTGGTAAGCCTGTGCTAAATCCAGGGTGCTGAAGACCTTGCCGCCCCTCATGTGGCTGAGAACCTCATCTATTGTGGGAAGTAGGTAATCTGCCTTCTTCAATGCCTGATTCACTGTACAATGGCAGTCACCGCATATCTGCAACAAGCCATTCTTCTTTCAAACGAATACGAGAGGTGTTGCCCAATCCAAATGCTGCGCAGGATCAATTATGCCTTGATTTTGCAGTCAATCCAGTTCAGCCTCTACAGCTGACCGCAGCGCTAAAGGAACTGGCCTTGCTTTTAGAAACTTTGGCTTTGCTCCTTCTACAAGTTCAATTTGTACCGCAGGGCCGATGTGTCCTGAGATGCCATCATCAAACACAGACTGGTACTTGTCCAAAAGCTTGGAAACAAGTTCCTCGTCTGATACGTCATTGATGCCTGTTATCTGTATACCCAGATGAGGAAACCAATTTCGTCTGAAGAGGTTACACCCTGCTCCCTTGATAACGGCATAGCGGTAATGTAAACGTCTTGTCCTTGTACATTACTTCCACCATTGCACAACTGAGCACTCGAAGGGATTGACCTGACCATGTGCATAGGAGAATGTTGTTCGTCTGAAGCCGTGATGAGTCATATGTCACGTGGCTTTGAATGTGGCCTCACTGATGAGAGTACAGGCTGCACCTGATCGACCTCAAAATCCAAGCACTTGCCATGTTTGTGTAGCTGAATCATGACCTTCTGTGTGCTGGGCACGTCCCCTAAGGAGCTGAGTTCGTAAAGCGCCACATCTGGGGCTGAGGCCATTGTCGAAATTCCTTGTTGTGGATTTTCCATGTTGTTATTCCTCTTAGCTCTTGCTTATTTCCACTTCTTTATGCACACTTTGTCAATGTGTCCGCATTTCTTGCAGCAGTTGCAGGAAGCTGTCTGAAACTTGCAAGTGTCTGGACTATGTTGTGCATCACAATGCCAACAGCGTCGATTCTTCTTTTGGGCATGGGTACTGGAGCTACCTTGCTTCTCTGTCTTGCAGATGCTTGTACTGTCTTCGTGAATGTCGTTAGATTCTGCCTTCATGTTTTTCTGATCTTCAATGGCGTCAAACACTTTCTTGAGCATCAGTCCTTTTCTGAGAACAACCGTTTCTGGCCCTGCTTGTTCCGGAGGCCACAAACGAAACAATCATGCAACATTACGTCAATAGGCAGCATTTACTAGTTTCTTGAGCGCTGTCGCGTAATCACTGACTGTTTCACCGTATATCTAAAGCGTTTATGCGGTAGTAAGAGCAGCACTGTGAGCCGCATGTAATGACAAGCCTGAACTTCAGCCTTTGGCATAGCATAGGCATGTATTCTATCTTGTATTTGTCCACATATCATGTACTACTTATACCAAGTGACAAAATATGAAGCCGTAGAGAGCATGGAAATGAATTATGTGTAATTGAAATTTAGAGATAATCAGGTATAGGAAAATGAAAGTGGACGGAAAGATAACTTGCCGCAGGTGAGGACCAAACCCACATCCCCTGAATTATGCATGCAGTGTTTTGCATGTGGTGCATGTGGGTTTGGTCCCCACCTGTGGCAAGTTATCTTTTCACCCACTTTCATTTCTTTTTACCTAATTATTTCTATATTTCAATTATACATAACAATTAACTTCTTCTATGCTTTCTGCGGCTTCATATTCTGTCACTTGTTAAGGTTGTGACTAACAAAAAGCTCGAGCCCCTCAGATCCCCTTATTCTTACTGCTCAGTGCTACTTTTATGTAACATAAAACAACTAGCTTTTCTATTGTTAATACATTGGCAGTAAAACTTCATGATTTTCATTTTTCAAAAGCCCTGGGGTGAAGATGCCGGCTCAGTGGAATTAGAAATTACTTGGGAGCATGAATACAGTCCTCCAAGAAAGCCTGTACCTAGAGCGAGATCGGTAAGTTTCTGCATAGTGATGTTTGACATGGATTAGTATAGTATGTAGATGCATGCATGGTCCAGTCATGTGAGGGCTTCTCTGCCAAATTTGAGAGAAAAATTTCCTTCAAAATATTTTTCGTGCTTAAATGTGCAGAAATTGCACCTCTGACACTTGGGGTGCCGAGAACTGTCTTGCTGTCACGAAAGCAAGAAACCCAAGTCGTACATCGTGTTAGCTACCCTGGCCCATGTTAATTTGCACAGTGGCTTAATTTGGGAAAGAAAGCAGGTTAACCTTTCCAAGGAAATTGTTAACCGAAAAAAAAAAGGTTTTATTTGTGTAATGGCCAACTCAACATTTTTCATAAAATTTTGAAAAAAAAAAAGAAAGTACAGCTATCATTCAAGTTTATACAGTCCTTATATTTTGGGTTGAATGAATTGTTTGATGTCTTCCAAAAGAAGGTTCACTGTGCCACTGCAAATGTTATGCCACTTAATGATAATAGGATAATAAACGGTGATCTTTTTGCTGTTTGCTGCTTCAAAAAAGTTAGCACACATATTGACCACTACAAAAGGCTTTTTCTAATGAATAAATGCCTTGTGTAACCATCTTGGTGCTTTTCTATCCAGATTAACTATTTCGTGGAGCTGCCATCTGCTCTGGTGCCATGATAGTCAGGTGCCTGTCATGGCGCTAGTGACAGCGTCAACTGTACATTTGGAAAGCACTGTGCTAGCTGACAGGCCCCACAAAGGAAATGATTGTGTTGAGTGCCAGCATTATTATCACACCTATTACTCCATCTGGTCATTTCGATTATATCAATTGAAGCATGCTAGAATGACCCTATTAATGTTAGCTTGAATGGTACATCTTACTAAGTGATGTTGTAATTTTTGTTATGTGAACGTAATAAGCTACCATGTGGCAGCCATACTGCATTTTTGTACATGATGAGGTTGTCTTGTTTCCTTGGTCCTGGAAGGGGAATTGTAGTTTCAAGTTTTTAAACACTTTGTTGTGCATTGTGTTGTTTCTAAGTAATGTTTAAGACATACAACAGTGTGTTTTCTTTTCCTGACGTAAAGCAATGATCTATAACTTGCGGACATCAATTTAAGTGCGCAATTTTGTAGAAGTTGTAATAAGTTTATTTTTTGTTATATAAAAACGACTTCATGAAGCACTGGAACCAATTTTCACCTATTTCTTTAGAAGTTTGTATTTTCACTGGTATTTTGAAGGTATAGAACAAGCTTTCATTCCTGCAGCTGTTTGCATTTTATTTTTTTCAGAGAAATGAACTAGGTGTTCATAAATCAAAAAGAATGCCATCAGCTCAGCATCGAGCTTCTGCATCACGGCTCTTACAAACTACCAGAGATATGACAAAGGACCAGCAAAATGCTTTGAGGCCACAAGAACCAGTTATCAATAAACGCAAAAATATTTTGGTATGTGTTCAAAAGGTAGCTAATGGTAACACACAGTGTGTGTCATTGTGGCTAGAGCTGGTTACAGCCAGTGGTGGTGCCATATCTGGGAACACAATAGATGTTGTAGAGGTTATTCTGCATATTATAACACTTGCATGATGGTGGAAGTTTCATTGTTTCGAGCAATTGTATTTATGAGAGGCACGTACCATGTGTGTCCTGCCAACTGCTTTATTCTACATACAATTATATATTGCTTTTAATCTGACAAGTGCATGGCAATAAAGTAGCATTACTGGAAGTGGAAGCTTGTTTAACAGACAAAAGAAAGTTGCAAGAAAAGCATTGCTCAGAGGTATTGTGTGTAGCTTCAAAAATTGTGTGAATGTACCTGCAGCTTGTTGTATTGGGGAAACAAGTTGTGACACAGTAGCAGGACCCGCTCTCACACGTACAGTGTACTTTGCAAAGGCACACCACTACAGAAAAAGTGGGTTCCTTTCTAAAGTACCACGACCACAACTATGAGAGAAAGAGATGACTTTCTAGTATGTATTTGTGTGGCAACGAACAAAATTGGCGCTCTAGATGTCGGAATGTTATTCTGGACGTCAAAACATTACTCTAGACATTGAAACATCACATGTGCTTTTTGAACATGCGAACAACTGAGCACCACGAAGGGGGAGAATTTTCCCTTTTTTTTCCACCTGTCTCACCTCTGGAAACACCTCTCATGTTTTTTCAATAAGTGAAAATTTTTTTACTTTACTGGTAGTAGAATTTGCCCAGATTTGCTTTTTGTGATTGCAAAAGCTTCATTGTATCGAAACTGCTGCGCAAAGCTACTTTGTTAAATCGATGCAAAAATACATGCATTTCAGTGGAAAGAGGAAATGGAAACGAAAAAAGTTTGTTACATTGCGAACTTTGTTATATCGAGGTTCGTTATATTGAGGTTTGACTGTATTTGCCATTTACACTCACTGAAAAGTAGTAAGCAGTCAGGTCCACCTTGACATCAGCTTAACTTTTTCGTTACTGCTAGAAATGTGCTCATTTTCGGTGCTTTTATGTTTTAAGATATTATTTCAAGACATAGTAGTTGCAGCATGTTCTGCGATACATCAAATTACAGCCTGATCACTGAAGTTTTGAATGAATGTATAGCAGTAATAATTAATTTGAGAGTTTTAGAGGATTTTTATGTGAAACTTAAGAGAAACAGCACAAGGAAAGTAATAATTTGCCATTTTTAGTATAAGTACTGGGAGTAAAAAAGATATGAACTATATAAAATATGCGCCTGGTTCCTAGTTCCCAACTTTTTGATAAAAAAGTCAGATAACGTAAAAATAAATAAATAAATATATGTATGAATGTTTGTTGATGTCGATACTAGCCATAGTGATGCCCATGCTATTCGGGAATGCAGTAGCTTTGCAAATGGGAAAACAGGCAGCATTTGTTTTTACTGATTGCAGCAGGCACCTGGTTTGTTTTTCACTGCATATTTTAGGGCTCATGAAGCAATGGTTCTCGAGTCGGGAAGCCTGCAGAAGCCTCCTCATACTGGATTATTGTGTTTGATCAGCTTTTCTGCACAAGCAAAGTGGTCTAGTGTGTGTTCCAACTGGTGATGGAGCCTCCACCTGCTTTGTTCAGTTCCTGCACAGTACTGTACAGTGTTGCACAATATTGTACAGTAATGAATAAGGGCCCTTGCACAGGCGCTGTTCAAAATTTAATAGAGTAGACAGCTAGACATGCTTCGAACGAAGGTTGGTCTGAAATCAACTGCATGCACTTGTGTGAAGTAAAACCCCACGCGACGGCAAGGATTGCTTTAATAATTTGTACATGTTCTCTCAAAGTGCTGATGGATAAAAGCAACCCGCAGTAGGGAAAATAAAGTTTCACCTGATATTAGTCAAACACAATTATCAAAATTGCATGCACTGATGAGCATCTATTTTTTGAATTAAATTAAATTTTAATTCAAACAATAGATGCTCATCAGTGCATGTAATTTTCATAATTGTGTTTGACTAATATCAGGTGCAACTTTATTTTCCCCACTGCGGGTTGCTTTTATCCATCAGCACTTCGAGAGAATATGTACAAATTATTATGAGCAATTCTTGCCGTTGCGTGGGGTTTTACTTCACACAAGTGATATTGTTAAAACAGCCTGTACGTCGGATCAGAAAATTGGCAACCCAAGAAAAGCTTCTGTATCTTCTCTGCTGCTGTCATTTAAAAAATATGTTGCATAGTCAACCAAAGCACAGTTTTGTGGCTTTTTTATTAAAGAAATGCTAGGAGCATTGGAGGCTTGTTTCGACAATACCTGCAGACGAAGTTTTGTTTTTCCATGGCTATCCAATCCGCCAAATAATTTCAAATCTGACAAATAGTTAAAGTTAAGTCATCATTTCAGATGGTGCATGATGTTGCTAGTAGAAAGATTCCAACGGGAATGTAGAAAATCTGTTGATCAAATCTATCAATTTCTATAGGTGCAGTAACAATTGAGTTAAGAAATAAAAAAATGCTTTGTCATCAGTTTAAAGAATGGCGCAGCAGAATTAATTTTTGCATTTTTACAGACTGCTTGTGGCATGCAGCTACTGGCATCATTGGTTGAATAGGTAGAAGACTGAACTAGATTGGTGGCCTTGTCATTTTGAAGTTCGTTTACATGTACATGGTAGCAATTTGTTCTAGTTTTTTTCACCACCATTGCAGCAGTTATGTTCCCTTATTGCCCCCGTAAAACTTCCAAAAGATTACTTCAGTAAAAATGTAAAAATATTTGTACTTGCGCTTGCACAGCTCACACTGTCTTTAAATGTCTTGTAGTCTTACACGTCTGATTATTTCATTAGCAGAGCTCACACTCACGAAAAGGAAGTCGAGAGAGAGGTGAACATGCCGAGAGCAGCTCTCTGACATCCGTGTCCAGTCTGTCACCTGCAAGTGGAAGTAATAGTGCCTCAGGTTGGTTTTAAGCACACTTCTGCCATATAAGTGTTCCAATAGCATGTCCAAAGGTTCCAGAAGCCTGCGGACAAAGTAAGGAAGCAATTCTGGAACTTCCCTTAGTAACAGCAGCACCACAGCAAGGACCTAATGAGAGGATGAAACAAGATTATTTGGGGTTTTGAGATATCATGTGCTTATGTAAGAACACAACTGTTTGGTTCTGCCAGAAGTGCAACTGCACATGCCCTGCATGACTAAGCACAGCTGTGCATAGACATGGGAGTGTGTGTACTACCATGTTCTAATGGACTGGGCAGGATTGGGAACCTAAAGTTAAGTTATGCAGGCTTGCAATTTAACTAGAAAACCAATGAACAAAGTTTAATGCACTATAAACTTCCTGAATTCTCCTCCGTCATACATTTTTTTTACAGTTGCCACGCAGCAAAACTTGGTGCATAGAAAAATATTGAATTGGGGGAGGAAATTGGTGGACAGTGCTTCTTTTGTGCTCTATCACTGATGCCAAACATGCGGTGGCTTTTGTACACATTGGATAAAAAAGAAGTCCTTTATATTCATGGCATCACCAAACAAAAAGCAACTTGTCATTAAAGCAGTAAAACTGTAGGTATAAAAATTGTAACAGCGCAAACACATGCAACCACAAAGTAACAAGGACGGGACACAAGCGCTGTGTTTGCGCTGTTACAATTTTTATGTCAAGTATGCACCAACTCGCCCAGAAAGAAATCTTAAGGAAAACTGTAAGTAGTTTAAATAGGGCATGTGATTGATTGCTTCTGCACCAGCCTTTTTGCTGCAGTAGTTGCTTGTGAGCAACTAGCTACAAAATCACATTTCTGCACTTTCATCGCAGCTTATGAATGATGCAAAACACAAAATATGTAAATTAAGGATATTAGAAGTAGAATTTCTTTCTCTTTTTTTTTGCATATTTAACAACACAACAAAAACTTGAAATGGGAATCAGAGACAAGTTATAACTGTTGCTGTTTCAAAACTTCACAGGCATATAAGTTAACTTCTGGCTTCCATTGGTAGCAGATTTACATTTTCCATAAGCCTCATTCTTTTGCAATAGCAATTGTTTGCCAACAGCTGGTGTTCCACCTATCGTATTTACTTCATTTTTAGAAATTCTAAAATATCGTGTTTATCCTAGCTGTGTAATAATGAATAAATTTTGGTTAATGTTCAAGCAGTTATTACCATCTCTGATGAGCATTCAGTATATCATGCAATGTAACGGTATAGGCACAAACTAGCATGTTTTGTTGCCCTATGTTTGAGAAGGCTTAACATATAGCGGACTGAACTTGTCTTTGTTGGTATTGTTGAGAGCTGCTTGCAAGATGGATGCTTTTGTAGCCTTGCACAGTCAGTATTGCATTTAACATTGTAAATGTGTTTTTCAGCAGGTGTAAAAGCCAACAAAGTTCAGAGGCAAGAAGATGGCAGCAGTGCATCTGGTGTGAACAGCAACCTTACAGAAGAGAGTCAGAGTCTTGAAGAGTTCAGTAATGGACAAGTAGTAGTTGTCAAAACAGCTGCATTGAAGAGGAGTGACACATTTAAGGTTATATGCCTATCCACAATGTGGGACTAGTCAAACTTAGTCATACTTTTGCATGGTTTGCTGACTTTCACAAAGTTGTTGCAAGCTTGCAAGACTAGTACGTTTTGGAAAATTGCAATACTAATTAAACAAGATGCTGAGAAAGAAAATTTGCAAACACTTATGTGCTTACATCTCTGCATGCTTAAGGATGGATGCACTGAATTGGTAAATAGCTGTGACAGCCTCACATTTAAGAGTGTTACAGGATTTAAGTCTGTTAAACAGCTTAAGCACAACTTTTTGAATTGGGAATAAAATTATTCCACATATATATTTTACATATGTAATATGTTCCAATATTGTTTAGTGTATGTCATTCTAAGAGACCAGCCATTAACTTAGCCAGTATATCACACTTGGTAATGTATGCATGCATACATGCCCTTATAGGCAGAGTCTATGTTCCTGTCATCATCACATGACATACTAGCTATACACGTACAAGACGCATTCATTTGAAAGAACATTACAATTTTACAACCATGTGTCATGCCAAACTGTAGGTCTCTCGAATTTCTCTTGCATTGAAATCATACTGTGCTTTGACTCCCTTTCATTTGGTCACATATTCCCCCACAAAAATACTTCAGTGGCTTGGCACTGAGAGCAGACAGCCTGGTAGCTTCAGAATCTCTACTTGGTGCAGATACTGGCACAGTAAATATAGCTTGATGCACTACTGGGGGCATACAAAAGAAACACACAAGTGAGATGATCAGTTGGAGGACATTACTGTTTTATCTCATTCATGTGCTTTTTCTGTGCATCTTCAACAATGAGCCGATTATAGTAGAGGTGAGCCCAAGCATGTAGAGCAGCCATGTGTGGTGTTGGGTAAGTAACGTGAGGGCTGCTTTTCTTTTTTTTCCTCATCCAGGTAAAGTAACTAAAAAAACACTTGGGTAAGAAAAAGACAATACTACATGCCTCTTTAAAATACATCTCGCAGCTGCTTTTTCTCGTATACCATGGAATTTTCTATTGTTCCAAAAGCTTCTGCATATGCTGCGTAAATAAGGCTGCTGCCTATTTCCTGAAATTGTTTGTCATACTGGTGCTCATCTCCTCATTGGCTGTACAACCACTGCTTCATGTAGAGGAGAAGTCGAAAACATAATAGAAGTGTGAGCTGTGGTCATATGTTCTCCATCATAAAAACTGAGTGAGGCTTCCCATCCTTAAGGGAACTAGAGTTTGGATGCTGCTGTGGAGCACAACCCTTGCCATAATTATCTGTTCCTCTTGACATTTGGGGCAAATATGTCTTGTGGAGTTGTTCATCCGTGCTGCCTTCTCTATACACAGCACAGTCTTCTGTGAATTTCAGCAGCATTTGTTCCTTGAGCGAAGCTGCTCAGTTGCTTGGAACGTGCAGCTATGTTTATACTCAGCCACTGGCTCATGGGTTTTTACTAGAGGTGGGTGAATATTGGAAGTTTCTAATATAAATCAAATACTACACATTAACTTTTCCTATTTATATTTGAAAAGTAACGGCTTGGTATATTTGCAAATATTACAAACTGACCAAATATTTTGCAACAACCAAATATTAAAGTCTGGTTACTGTTCTCTGTCTGCTGAACAAAGTATATCAAATTATCATAAGTGAACAGTGACAAAAGTTTTCAGAGCAGTGCTGAAACAAAATTAGTAATGCAAGCTTTGCCAGTAATGCAGGCTTTGTTAGTAATGCAAGCTAGCTGTCATTTGCACTAGGTAGTAACTACAGGCATGGTACCTAATTATACCGAAATAAATATTCCTGCTGTAAATATATGCACCTGCGTTTAGCTATTCAATATTCGATTCGTATTCAAAAAAGTTGATATTGGCCCACCTCTAAGTTTTACTACTAGTTGGAGACATGCAGTCAACTAAGGAATGTTGATTTTAAAAAAATACATTTTGAGTGATCACTTTTTGGGTAGCTGTCTGCATTTGTTAGCAGCATAAGAAGTGAAATCAGAGACAAGACAGCTGACATCTACTTTGCTTTATGTAGGGGGTAATTGGGGCTATACCATTTAATATTATAAGGTCACAGAAAGCTGAAAATCTTATCATTGCATGTCTTATGGTATGATGAGGTGCACAGCAACAGCTTTGTCAGCAGCTGAAAAAGATACATTAACTATAGTGCAGTGTAGTCGAATATTTCAGCTCACTTGATACTGATATTGTGTTGAAGGGCCCCTCGCCATGTTTGGGCAGATTAAACAGACAAGTGCAGCACATGCTTGACACGCTAACGATCATGTCTGCAAAGTATTACAGCACTGTACGCCACGAAAACAGCTGCAATTTCAAACCAAATGCCTCATGCTCTCCCTCTTGAGGAAGCGGCACTCCCAGCCAGAGAGTCGAGGTAACACGTACAAATGCCATGGTGTAGAATGCAGTCCTGGCAGCATCATTCACCATGGCGCACTACTTATGCAAATTGTCCAATATGAAACACAGCCACTTGAAATGTGCTGCTCAGCATAAAAGGAAGAGAAGAAAAAAAAGTAGGTACGGCTTGTCACGTGAACCCAGTGCAGACCATCAGCTCCGGTATGGGAGAAGGCGGAGAAGGAACTTCACTTGTGGATGCTACTCGAGGCAGAGGGAGATAGTGTCTCTGTTGGCAGTTGTGCTTGCATCCTGGCTGTATGGTAACAGGGCATTCAAGTTCTTCTATCTCCTACAATAATGAACCTATTTAGATTCTTAAGGTAATACTATCCATAGATGCCATTTTAAAGCATAGAGTGTATCACCAAAATTTCAAGTGGTGAAGGGCCCTTTAAAATCCAACTACAACAAAATTTTACTCTGGCTAAATTGGTCATAAATTAGTAGTATGTACTACAGAAGCAATCTTGGCAAATGTACAGTGTTGCTAATTGTATAATTTTCTACTTAGCAGCCTTTAAATAGCACCTAAGCAGATGCGTGCACCTCGTGCTATGCAGATACAAAGCAAGTCCCAGAATGTTGCCTCCAAGATGTGTGCAGTTGCAGGTGGTGCCCTATCTCAGAGTTCATGCCAAGAAGCCACACATTCCAAGTCATGTGTCACTTCTGGCAAGCTGTAATGGTGGCATTTTCTTTTTTCAGTTTTGTTGTCAAGAACTATATTTTTTGTGAGTCTTTCCTGTGCATCCACTCATATTTCAAACGTAAAATTTTACACATATGTTACTCTTAATCTAAACTATCTGAATCTAGGCTTTTCAGTTGCAGTTGGTCTTTAAACCTTGCCTTGTGTGGAAAAAAGGAAGGCATTTTTGCTGTTGCATTTTGTAGTTGATACACTCTGTACTTATGGTGGTTACTAAATACATTTGTCAACAGCCTCAACTACGCAGCGTGCTTTGGATAATCTCACTGATGATTTTGCCAAATTAAGCCACTTCTTTTTTATTCAGTAACATGTTCTTTCACTCTCCTGTCTGTCCTCTAGATTTCAGATGCTGCAGTTTTCTCAGTGATTAACTTGGGATTTTTGCCTGGTGCTGCAGTATTGAAAAACAAGTCAGTCGAGATGCTTTTTGTTGAGTTCCAATTTCTCGACTGCTCCCCAGAAGAACTTGAAACACCAGTTGCCCTGCCAAAGCCAAAACCTCCGCAACGAATTGCCTTCAACTTTAGAAAGGGTAAGTCTTAGAATTTTGTTTCCATACTAATCATGCTACTGCAGAAAAGAGGCTTCGAATCACAGGGCATGGTCTTAATGCTCTTCATATAAGATTGTGCTTATCAGTTACGTAAATTAAGGCTGCTTGGCATAGCTGTTATAAACATTGCTATTTAGGGTTCATTGTTTGTGATGATAATGGTAAACATAGAGAATGTATGCCCAATTTATTTTAAAAAGTTTGTTTGTACTTACCAGGTTTAACTAATCATGTTTATCAGAATCCATGCTTATAAGATTTGCTTCACTAAAGTACTGTAGCACATTTAAAAGCATGGGAACCCTCCTGTTGCATTATTGAAAGCAGGCCAGACTAATAGAATTTCTTTTGTTTTGAACTACAATTTCACATCGCATACACCTTTGCAGCTTCTGACTTATTACTTGCAAATTGTTGTTCCCTTGTTGCATAGGCGTCTGTGTACTATTATTGCTTTTAATGCGAAGCATTCTTGACAAGTTCAACCCAGTATTCTGTAACGGATATCTGGCCTCTTTCACAAAACGCAAAATTGCTCAACACAAGCGGCTGATGTCAAGTTCCCTGATATCTACGTACTGACGTCTTAATTTTAACGCAATAGCGTTAAGGGCCTCGTGTCTTAGAAAATCCAGCATCGGTGCCCCATGTCCAGTGTTCAACATCGACTGTTGTTTCAGAAAAATTATTTCAAACCATGCATAACCAACCATGCAGGCCTTCCATGTAGCATAGAGAAGTTACTGAATTAATTGAATTTCTCAAAGTAAAATACGTCAGAAAAATTGTAAAGTACCACTTACACACAACCTACAGACATGATAGCGTCGGATTGTAATTTGAATATACGAGAAAACATAATTCTGTTACGCAGAAACTCAAGCACAAACGCATTTTTCAGTGTTTCTAAAATTCGTAGAGCAGCCATGGCCTCTGAGATTTGCGCACGTCGGCGCTCGCAAATCTGAAAAGCCATAAAGAGGTGCACCCAGTTCTTTGCAACACCTCCAGATGGTGCTCGCCTCTACTGCATCGTGGCCCACGCAATTTCTACCAGAAAGCTCGCCTTCGTGCATAGCGTTCGCCACCAGCGTTTTCCGGTAAACATTACAATTACATAAGCTGCAGTTGCTGGGAAGCGTGAGAAGCAGTCTGAGATCTTTTAACTAGGTATTGTAGGGTAAATGGTACATGTTAGTTTTAACATATTTTAGAAACGGCTGCAGATATTCGCATCAAATTTCACATGCTTACAAAAGATGTTCTTGGGTACAACATGAAACACTTTGTTTGTGTCTAGATGGTTTGCCTTTCCTGTGGCCCACTCACAATATGTTAAGTGTGTTTAATTATTTAATGTACCTTTCCTCTGCAACCACACAAAGGAATGTGATGATATTACACAATGTTATTCTAAATACTCATAGGTTATATCTGAACTAAAGAGATGTCATGTCCACTTTCGAGTTTGTACCCCCCAAAAAAATATCACGGCATGCACAGAACTACAAAGGGGGTTCTTAGAGTGTAATTGTTTCCAGTGTTATCATTCATATGATCAGAGATCTTTTTAGTTCAGAATATTTATGACTGGTTGTAGTACATGTGTACAAAGTTTCACTGGGATGGAATGAATACTTTCTGAGAAAAGGTACATTGAATTTGAGAAATTCATAAAATTTGTGAAAAAAAATAAGTTTTAGGTTCGCATACTGCTTGGGGATGCTCAAACTGACCCAGGAGAATACATTTCACTGCTGATCTTCTTGCAGGTATCTCCAAGACCCTTCTTAGTGTTCCTTTTTATCCATTGTCCTTTCTTCCTCTTGGCAGAGTAAAATAATTCTTCCCTGTCAACACGCTCTTTGTCCATCCTGTCGAGGGCAATATTACAAAACACACCTGGAACAATTCCAAGGGCCTCCAGAACAGCTCTTCGTGCAGAATTATCGTCATTGTAGTAGGCTACAGCATTGTTAGCTGCTGTCTTCAATGTGTAAGCACTAACAAACATTGTCTTAGGGCAGCGTTTGACATAATAGTTCTTTTCTGCAAAGGACTATTATGTCGTACTCCTGCCCTTCCTTTGAGTTGTTGACAAATTTGACTTTGCCCTGCCATCTGCTAGCCGGCTCGTTAGCTCAGATGGTAGAGCAGCTACCCGGAAAGGCGGTAGTCCCGGTTTCGTGTCCCGGAACAGGAAGGATTTTTCTTCAACGGTGAGGCTTTTCTTTCGCGGTACCCGTATGGGTTTCCTTTGTGGCTATTGCTACAATTAGGTGGATGTCTTATTTTCTTTTTCAATTAATATATGATATTTTAGTACAAATAATTTACTTGCCAAACACACACACACAAGCAAAAAAAAAAAAACACGCCCAAACGAAGAAAACTCCGAATGACAACGATAAACAAACTGGCCTGCGAACTCTGCCCGCCATTTTTAAACGCCAGGGTGCGCAGCACACTTAGGCACGACATTTGAACCGCTTTGAGCAGGCGCTCAAGGTCGCACTTCTGCAGGTTTCGTCCTCAAAGTGCAGTTGATTTTTGTGTGCCAAAATTGCTAATTCGATTTTTGGGGGTTTACCCTACCATACCCCCTTAATGCTATCGCGTTCCACCACTTTTCCTCACTTCAACCTGTACTTTTTGCCCTGAACTTAATGTTTCTGCTCTCTATCTCCTTTCTCATTGTCCAGCTCTTAAAGGCAAAGCTTAAGCGTCCTCCAAATTTTTAATAAAGGACCAGTACACACGAATCGCTTCTTTCGGTCGGCTGAAATAAGAGTAGTATTCATTTCAGCATACATAATGATTGATTTACATGAGGAAAAACAGCTAAACTTGTGATAGTGCGACAGTCCGCTTGAGTGTGGTCCCGCTGTGCTCAGGTTGCTCCTAGAATGCTCTACAGATGCACATTTCACTCACTCTACTTTAGGCACCTGCAGATTTCTAGAAACACGCATACCCTGTGCACTAGGTATGTGCCCCTTGGGCCACTGCGTATGTGCCAATCCACATATACTATATATATGTATATATACATAGACAGACAGACCCATAGGATAAAAGCATGAACCTTTTGCTGCAGATGACTTATATGATTCATGACAACCATTCTCTACCAAACCAAGTATGCTTTGCATTACGTTGATGCCAACTGGAGTTGAGTCTGCTTCAGTTTTTTTCCTTGCTTGTTTATTACATCTAGGTTCTATTATATGTCATTGCCAGCCTAACTCATCTCTCTTATAATGACTTGCAGTTGTTCATCTTGATGCCAACCGCCATCAGGAGAGGAGGGAAGGCCTGGCTTCAATGATGTCATCTAAAAACCCTAAGAGTGCCATGTTAGTAATGTTGCATTGCTTGCTAAGCATGAAATAGTTAGGGCTATAGTGAGACAGGCTGGTTATCATAGCAAGATTTTGAGAGCTTTATAAAGAGTGGATTCAAGTGGCTTTCATTGCTGAAGAGATCTTAGTGTACTGAATAAATGGTGTCAGTGTCACTGGGTGCACACTGGACACAGGCTCTTTTGTGGGTTGTCCCACTAACCTTGGGCCCAGTATTTCTAAAATTCAATTCCCCCATTAGTCTGACGAAATATTATATGAAGATTCAGTTCTGATGTAGAAAAGACTTGCTAGGTAATCAAGCTGCCATTTGCTTGAGCACATCACATAGTTCCTCTTCACCCTGCTTGATTTTGATGTAGGCCTGGAGTGACAATATTTGAAGTTTACAGTCTTAGAGGCAAGAATGCCAAGACTTGGGAAGGTTCGTTGTTTGTGCCATTCTCAGTTATGTGTTTATTCATATCGGTTTGTTCAAAAGAAAAAATTTTTCTGTTATGCTGAAAATGAAAAACCTCATAGCTTAATAATAATAATAGTGCTTTAAGATCTGCCATAAAGGTGTTTTATCATTCCTAAGAAGCAGTTACACAATTAGAAAAGTGAATGCAACTTTCTGGCTTAACTTGCAATAATTCTAAGCTCTGGTAGTATTGCTAGTATTAAAGCAACCCTGAAGGTGAACATTAAAGGGCCCCTAAACCACTCTGAGCTTGAAAGTTTATGATTTAGCGGTAGACGTTTATCAGCCGACAACGAACATACAGCCACAACAATTTTTCTAAATGATGCAGTAATAGCAAAGTTAGTTTAATAATTGACTACGCAGCCACCGTGATTTCTCATTTGCCTTCATTACCCTCCGCACGGGTGCTTTCTCCTCCTTGCTACGTACTATCACCAACTCCTTGCAGTGCAGCAAAAGCTGAAGTCGCATCAGCCAATGAAAAGAAGGGGTTCTCCATTGTGCACCTCTGATTGCCCTCCACACTATGCCAACTGAATGGAAGCTTCATGGAAGGATTAGTGGAGCACAGTGGGCAAGCTCCTGCCTCCCTTCTCAGAATACACAGCCAGCTCTTGTCATGTTGGCAGTCTTGTCCCTGCTTGACTGACCAGTTGACAGCTTTTGCCCTTGACACATCATGTGCATGTCCCTGACATGCAAGGAAGGGACTGGGAAAGCCCAGAGATGAGCACAGGATTGTTTTTTATTTAATTTGAGACTTCCCTGCAGGCATAACACTGCCATATTTGCCAAAGATCATCGTCACAACATTCTGTACACAATGCACATTTATTTAAAATGTGTTCAATATCAGACGAGGTTTAAGGACCCTTTAGGCTAAATATATATAACTTCAAGTAGCAAATAGAGTCATTTTACCAAAAACAACTTCAGCAAAGTGGACAATGACGAAGAGCAAGCGGTGGTGCAATTTTTGGAATTAGGAACTAGCTCCTTCAGACACACAGGGTGCACCACAGCTACTTAGTTTTTTACATCTCACATTTGTATTGAGAGCAAAGGAGACAATTTTTTTACTCAATATTGTCGCCCTTGGCTTTGATGAGTGCTTATAGACCTTCAAAGTAAACGTTTGCTGTGATCTATTGGATGTTGTGGGAGAATCCCTCTATTGTCTCCACTGATGCCTTGAAAGCCTCCACGGTGGTTAACTCACTGGTGCAGGCCTTCTCCTACAGAATGACCCACACATAAAAAGCTTCCAGGAAGGAGGGGAGGAGAAGGGGTGGGGGGAGTCTTTAGCTGGTATAAGTTTAGGCATGTGAGCATGACACCACAGCTGGTGGGGTATTCTGTAAGTGTCCACCTGGTGAACATGTCCTTTCTGTCTGCTGCTGAAGTGCTGATTGGCTGGGGGCACCTGTCTCTTTCCCACGCGTACCACAGCCAGCGAATCAGAACTTCAGCAGCAGATGAAAAGGACATGTCCACTAGGTGGACACTTACAGAATACCCCCGTGGCTCTGCTTGGATTTGCGTGCAGGGCCCCTGTCCCACTAGGAGGTCAGGTCTAATTGTTGGAGTGGGATTGTGACAAGGGAAGCGAATGGGTCTATAGCATTTCATCAGGCTAGGTTTGCGTGTCAGCATTGGCCCCCTTGTGGCAGAAAAACAAGGGGAGTATGGCACTTTGCAGGCATCTGAGCCCAGACCACGGCCGGTTCAGGATGACTAAAGCTCTTTCATCAGCTTACACTTTTCTTTAAGTAGTCCCAACCTATCAGGAGCCGCTGCTGCCTAGTTCCGGTTCCGCTATTGCCTATTTCCGGTTTTTCCACTTCCGGTAGGAAGTTTCTGTGCTGCTTTATTCCACGTGGCTTTCCATGTTGTTTCCGCACTTGCTGAGAACACGCACGCTCAAGCAATCTGTACGCATCTGTTTCGAGAGTGTGAGCACATTTATAGGCTGTCGCTGAGCCCCAATGGGCAAATGAGTTCGTCATTCGATGCTTCTGCAATGCCGTGTATGTATCACTCATCATCTTCATTTTTCAGGCAGTGTCCATTCAACCCCTACACATAGCCTGAATTTACGTCACACAATGCGCATCTTTTGCACCATCAGTACATGACATATATTAATCGAAGCAAAATCCCTACTCTTCAGCTTATGCACATACAACCGTTGGTACAGTCACGGAGAAAGCAGCGACAGCGGCCATGGGCAGAAACATCATGGTGGCACTTCCACTTCTGTCAGTTGGAAAAGAGGCAGAAAAGGAGAGCAGGTTGGCACTACTTAACTGACAGCGGTAGCAATAGTGAAGGGGCTTTGAGGATGACCATCCAAGAAAAGAAAACCGTGCAGCTGATGGTATCAGCCAACTTTGGCATTGGGATGAGCACAAAAGTTTTGGTTACAACATGTTACAAAGAGTTTTGGTTGGCTTGTATGATTAAAATGATTCCATCAGAAAACAGTCATCATGTGCTCCCCCTTTGTAACATGTGCCAATGGCAGCAGGCACTTTCTTGTCTTTCCTTTAATATAGCAACAGCTGTTATGGGCTCTTCCCAACGTTGGAAAACAGTTCTTGGCAGTTTCGAGAAGCAGTTCTGAAGGAATTGACCTGAATGTGCAGTCTGCTTGCTTTGTGTTGTTGTACGGCATTCACAATAGGGTGTAGCATGCTTTGCACACATTCACCAGCTTCTGTTTCTGACAGCATCGGCTATGGAGGAAGAAAACTCCGAAGAGGTCCTGACATTACTCATAGTGATGCCTCATGGGGTTTCTGTTCGTGGTACTCCTACCCTTTCAACTTTTTGCAGCTGAGCTAACCTCCCTCTTGCATTGCAATGGCCCATC
This sequence comes from Dermacentor albipictus, assembly GCF_038994185.2. NCBI lineage: Eukaryota > Metazoa > Arthropoda > Arachnida > Ixodida > Ixodidae > Dermacentor > Dermacentor albipictus. Next base: position 156,425,773 of record NC_091821.1, read on the forward strand.
CAAGACTAGCAAACGTGTCCTCTTGTTTACATACATTAACTGTGTGGCTTTAATTATGACTCACCTTGTACATGCGATAGCGTAGCAATCAGCTTCATGAGAACGGTGGTACGGCTATTTGTTCTACCACTCTTTCATTAGACATCCTTCCCTCCATCTTTGGGGCCTTCTTACTCACCAAAACAGCAGAGGAAGACTTGTCACAAGCATGTTGGGATGTCTTCGTTTAGTATTGGACTACAGGACTTTCGGTTTGACTTTTTTGATGTACCTATATTGAAATACTAAGCTAAAACTGATTCTGTCCACTGTGTTTGCAGAAGAATAGAATACAAGAAAAGAAGTTTGGGCTTTAATTCAAATTTTGGTTTGCCTAAGGTGGCTGGTTGCAAATATGAATTGTCAGAAAAAACAAACTCTCCAAAAGAGAAAACAAAATCTTTTTTTTAGAAACGTCAAGTTTAAAAAAAAAAGGTTTTCTCCTTTGGCGAGTGTTAATTTTTTCTAACAATGTTTGCTCCTCGCCAGACAATATTTTGTCGAACCCTTGACTAAGTAAATATGGACACTCTGGAAATACCGCATCCATGGATACGTTGATTCTGCACATGAGTGGTGCATCTGAGCTAGGGTTGAGCTAGGATTGCATCTGAGCTAGGGTTGGGCAGTGACTAAAAATTTAAATCTGAATGATAGTAAAATTTCAATTAGTCAATTAACTGACTAATTGTACTTGTTGATTTACAAACATCACCTAAAGAAATCGACAAAACTGGTTATTTATGAACATGAACTTCCCAAAGAAAAAAAAATGTGCTGATTGAATTTTAAGTTTCAATACTTGATCAGTGCCCATGTTGTCGTATTACTTCCTTTTGTCCGTGCCCCTTTTCACTGTTACCAAAAGAACAATGAATCCTAACCAATTCGCCCACTTAACTATCTTGCTTCAATACTTGTTGTTGGGCTAGTTGGTTCATCTTATTACACAATGTTAAGACGCAACGGAGGGTGGCAAAAAGTTCAAGACAGGAAAGAGCATCTAAGTTTTTTGGAAGCAGACGGGATCACATTTATAGGGAAAGGTGGCAAGGTGCACAAGTACTTTTGCACACAGTAAAAAGAAACAAATTCGCATCTTTATCCCATCATACAGTCCAAAAACTGTCAGTCTGTGCTGCATAAAGCCACAGACATATCGCTTACACAGACGTCACATTTCATATTGATAAAATAAGCCTACATTAATTCCCGTGCCAAGGAATTTTTGCTTCTACCAAGTATATGCAGATATTGGAAAGATCTGGCCCACACATGCAGGAATCACAGTGCATAGGTAAATGTGCACTAATCTTATCCTTGACTGACAGCTCGTGTTCTCTTCCCCATCATTGACACAACGACCCATCTGGCCAATATGCACCCTGCTGCAAGTGGAATTTTGTGCACCACGTCAGCCGCGCAGGTCACATACAGCCTTGCATGCGTTTTTCCACATAGGGTCAGCTTCTGCAGGCCTGAGATGCGTGGGCACAGGCCAGCAAGCTTCCGTGGAGCCGAAAAAACAACAGGTACTTTGTACCTGTTGGCCACTTTTTTTTAAGTTGTGACCCACTTTATGCATGTACGGAACAACCTGCGCCCTTTTCTCTACTAACGGCTTCGCTTCCCGCTTGTCCTTAAGTTCGGAAGGGGGGTTTCTGCAACTGTGACATATGAAGGGTATCTGGCTGAGCGCAGCCGTACAACCTGATAGTCAACTTTCCTGCATTTTATGTGAACAAGACCTTACCAACGCCACCTCAAGATACATGGAAGCTATTGCCCTTTTAACAAGCTTAGTATGCAATGAGTCGAACGTTAAAAGCTCTTAGCATGAATGCGGACAGTACGCCCAGCATATGTGTCACCCAGAAAAACGTTTCTGGACAACACATATGCGCCAGTTCTGATTACTGTGCACAACCGTAATTGAATACCTTCTCCTATAGATGTGTTCCTGTCTGCTTCCAACAAACTTAGTTGCAAGTGACGCTCTTTCCTATCTTGAACTTTTTTTTTGCCTTCGGTTGTGTCTTAACATTGTGTAATGAATCGTCAGTTGCCTGCCTTGCAGCGACACTTTGCATGAGTGGACATATCAAGCTCACTTGGATGCAATTGAAGGACCCACTGCAGAGGCAATGATGCTTGTTAATGTTCTCTAGTCATAGGGAATTCCACTGCTTATTAACAGTTCTGCCAGCTGCGCTGAAGAGGTCCTCATACAGCATTGAATTTTCCTCCACTGGCTTGAAATTCAGGTTGCATGGGTGGCTTTTGTCCCAAGACCCACAGGCTTTACCTTAGTTGGAACATTGCAGCTTGTGTTCCCTTCCTGGTTGAGCAAGCGAGGCAGGGTTATCGGCACTTGCCTGATGTTATTCAGGATCTTGCAGATTAATCATGATGAAAGTATCAATTGATTAATCAGCAGGTTGATCATTAAATTGCCCAGCCCTAATCTGAGCTAGTGCAGGATGTCCTAGAACAGCATTAAACAATGCATGTATGCTCTGGCACTTTTTTTTAGATTGCTCAACACTTTCATAATCGGTGTTTGACATGTGTTGTACTCTTTCAGCATAAAATTCACAGTGGTGAGTGAACCTTTAGGCAAGAACAAAGATGCCGAGTGCCAAGATGTTGGTATCGCCATAGTTGATTTGAAACAGGCAAGTAAAATTTAATTTTATGATAAGGCTGCAGAGTTGCAAATTTGCTAGAGCAGCTTACTCACTGAGAGACAGGCTCATGGATATTAGGGGCCTGCAGCACTCCTCTTGTCATCAAGAGAGTTTCAGATCACATAGGAGCAGGCCACTTGCAGAACTGCAAGTCACAATCAGTGGCTGAGCATTGTGCAACCATGCTGCACTTTATTTGCTTGCAAATGTGGGGTACTGTCTCTTTTTGAGGCAAATGCTCCAGTAATGGCTTTCACCTTTATGATTGCGTTTGTATGTGCCCTGATGCAAATGTTTTGACGGATGGTAACAAAGGATTAAATGTGGTAAATGACAAACAGGAAAGTTGCAAGGCCTTGTTAGTAAGCAGTGATACCTTATAGGCATAAGCACTTCCATGTTTAACGTCCATGATTTTGACATTTTCTGTTGAAGCTCAAAGGCTTTTTGGTGGACCTAAAAGCTTCACGAAGTCATGCATGGCAGCAGTGGTGAAGATGTCTTTGACGGAAAATGGGTGAACACTAATTTGTGCAGAGCCTTGAGGCGCATGATTTGGGCTAGCATCACTGGGAGAACCATTCCAAATGGTAACAAATGAATTTAAAATATATATAAAAGAACCCTAAGGTGCCTCACTCTTTGGTAATGCACAGTGCAAATAGCTAGAAAAAAAAGTGAGAAGTTACATGCAACATTCTGTCAGCACGAATGTTACATGGTTTGAATTGTGGGAGCCTTATTTCCAGTTCACATTGAAAGCTTCAGACTTTTTTTTCACAGATTGTAAAGTACGGCAAGGACATTATAGAAGAAGATGTTGATGGTAAGTTCTATCTTAGCCCATTTTGCGACTGTTGGTTACCTTCCACAAAAAAAAATGACGGGTACTTATACAGTTTTTTTCTTCTTTCAGTTCTTGACACAAGGAACAACAAAGTCATCGGAAAACTGAATGTTTCTATCGAAATACTTGCGGCACTGAAGCGCATCCTGGCTGAGAGCGAGCATACTTCTCATATGTCTTCATAGCTTTAGCCAAAGATTAAAAGCTTATTGCTACTTACCACAGCAATATATATGAACGACCCCATAGAGAAAGACATTTTTTTGCCTTGATGTGTTCCGGCCAAGCTCACAGGTAGAGCAAGTTTGTAAATTTTGATTTGAAAAAAAAAGCATGAGGCAACAGCAATATTAGCAAAGCCAACATAAAAGAGATAGATCACACTGGAAGTGTGCAGTTCACCTTATCCATGCATTTCTACTACATCGTAAATAACTGAAGTAGGCTTGTGCCATGTGGCTTGTCTCATTTACTGCCTTAGACTCAAACTTGAAAGTGTGAAACAGTCAATTGTTGGGTAGAGTTCATGTCAAGCATTCATCTGTCAGCACCAACTTCTTTGCAGTGAACAGTTGCAGTGTGCTTGAGAAAGCATGTGCACATTTTGTAAAACAGATGCACTTTACATGAATGTACAAATGTACTAATGCATGTTAAGGGCATGCTAATAAAACCCATAATTAGTTGTGTATAACCTGTGTATGGTGTGTTGCTTCTTCTTTAAAACTTGAAACTGCAATGTTTGTAACATAAGATGGTTGAAAGATTCCTAGAACAGAAAAATAAACCCAACACTCAGGTCGGCGAGTTGGCTATTTTCATTGCTCATAAGGTTGCTAGCAGCACTTTATGTTGAAACTTGATGCTACGCTCTTTCCTATTAAACTGCACAGCATGTCACTCAATGCCAGTAGAGGAATATAAAGCAATATTCCTGTTGATGGAAGGCCATGACGCATGATACACATTTAAAAAAAAAAGTTTGAAAGGTAACCAGGGACTGGAATTTTGTGGGAGGCACCTCTGATTTAATTAAAACAAGCTCACACAAACAGGTGCACAAAGCTTCCACATGTGGTTGCCACGGCTCAAAAAGCAGATGTCTCCAGTACTTTCCCCTCTTCTCGTGACAAGGTTATAGAAAAGTTTCTATTGGCTTGTCAGCCTTCAGCCAACGAAAGTTGCAAGCACAGCAGGTAATCCACTATGCAATGCGACTGTGTTATAGCCATCTGCGTCAGAGTTTCATACAATAATTACTAGAGGTAACTCTGGCACCAGTGTCTATGGCGGCTGGAAGCACACGGCCTTTAGCACAGAAGCCTGATATTGAAGCCATTATGCCATGAACGCATGCATCAACAAGCAGCATAGAATTCCCAGTAAATTTCTCGTGGGCATGCGAATGCGTTGAGATGCTTGGTGGGTTTTGATTTGGCCACCTTGACAGGCTGTGTGCTGGAAATAGTAGCAATTGTGCAAGTTCACAGTCTTTTGCACTTGGAAAAGCATAGATTGCTTTGAAGTATAGGACAATAAAGGCATATAAAGCATAATAAACAAAGCTACAAGAATGTCTGAATTTACAAGCACGAAGATCAGACAAGCCCACTGACTACCCATCATTCCCATGGTGGCTGAACGATTGCAACATCAGAGTTCTCTCTACTAATTATTGTAGGAAACTCTATGATCTGCTTTGCAGTCGTTCTACTAGTCGCACAAAATATGCACCTCTTCATAAGATGCAAGTAAATTCTTCACTAGCTGGAGAAACATTTAGGAATAAAGATTGTAGACATGTAATTTAGACTTGCTCTTCTCTATGAGGGAAGTATTTAGCTGCATGTTCAGAGTGCTTTAGAATTCATATTGATTTTCTGTGCCATTTTAAATGCTTTAATTCGCCATGAATCTCACTGCATTGCCCTGCCATTTCTGCGTACTTCCAGCAGAGATGCTGCACTATGCAAACACAGCTTAACACATCTTGACACACCTACACTGTGGCAGGTTGGTTATGCTACTAAGCACAGTTATGTATTCTATTCCTGGCCACAACAGCCACATTCTGCAAGGGCAGAATGCAAAAGTGCTCATGTACGGATCTTAGGGAAAATCCCGGCTAGTGAAAATTAACCTAGGGTCCTCTGCTACAGCATCTATCATAGCCCATGTTACTTTCCAGTAAGCCCCCATCCGTCAGCAGCTTGACACATGTGGCCTGCACTGTTGTAACAGTAGTGAACTGCTACTTTAAACCTCCATAATTTTGCAGCCCTCCATAATTTTGCAGCCCCAACCCTCTGCAAATCGGGCACTATGGGGACATTCATGGCTACTAAATGCGATTTCTGGCTTGTGCCAACAGATCACTGATGATGCCAATGCCCACCTCCTCGTCGAAGAATGGCAATCCCTCTCTGCAAGGCCAGAGATTATAGAAACAGCACTTCAGAAGACGCACAGCGCAAACTTTCCCAGTCAAGTTAATCCAACCTGCCACATTTTGTGGGTACAGCTAGTAGACCTAGCCGGCAAAATAAATTTGTTTTCAGTTTAGTGTCCACATTTTTTCGCTGAAATTTTCACATGCCTTTCAATTTCATGACATTTTTCGATCACAAAATTTGCATGAAGTGCATGTAAAAATAAAGAGCGTTAGTGTTTAGGGGCTAAAACTAATCACCTGTAATATTAAGCATAAGGTGCCTATAGGCAGCTTGCAATGTTGCCGTCGTGGTGGAACAGTACTAGAGCACCAGTGCTGCAATTAGTGTCCACAATGTCTCATACAAACTACCTATATGAAAAGCCATGCAATGGTCAACTGACGCTTTGTGCTACTGACAACAAACTTTGCAACTTCGAAAGACATGAAAAGACTGGAATACTGATTTTTGCACTGGCTCTATCCAGAAGTCGCAGTTCCTTTCACAAAAGACAACATGCGGCCATTGGTTTGATTATAGTAAAGATTTCAATAAGGTTTCTTGTACTGCTAATCTTTTTACATCAACCACGGGAAGTTATCACAGATGCTGAAAGAAGCGGCTTGCACAAAAGGAGGTTCAAACAGCAGTGTCAGTCCCAAGGCTGCTAAAAGGCCATCCTCTACTAAAGTCTTCAATCTGCAAGTACAAAATCCAGTTTTGTAGTGCGCAAGGCTATTTTGGTTTTGGTACGCGACCTTACCCAGATAAAACGAATTACAAGCACACTTATCATGCCTCCTCTAGAAGCATTAACAGCTATCAGTGTTATAGAGGCGCAGAGACCACTCGTCTCTCAACATGAGAGCGGCAACTTGTGTGGCCACGAAAATGCAAACGTACGTTGACGTATTCTTGACGCTGCCACTTAACATGTTATGACAATTACTTTATTATTAGGTTAGATAAAAAAAAAACCGGACCCTGATTCACCCAAACACCACAGGGAACAGTAACAGTGCCTCATAAATGAACAACAGTTCACTTCTCCTTCTTCTCGCTCAGCAGACTGTTGTGTAGCTTGCACACCTCAGGATCGAAGAGGTCGCTGACCAGGGTGCCGTTTTCGTCGAACCAGCTGGCGATGGACTTCTCAAGTTTGGCCTCGCGCGTCTTTTTCGTCTTTCCGTCCTTGTAATGAATCTGGAGGTGATACATGTGGTCGAAGCGCTTCAGCGACGAACTCACCGTCCAGACACTGTCGGGGTCGAAGCCGGTTTTATCTTTTTGCAGCGCCACGAGGAAGATGCCTTTCTCAAGGAAAGTGGTGTACAGCGTCAGGACGCCCATGAGAAAGAAGTAGGAGAGCACGCAGGCAATGAGGACCGTTCTCGACTCGGGAAACGGGTACAAAAAGTCCCACAAGAGCGCAAACATCGCAGCTCCAACAGCGATGCTACAGATGGCCAGTCGGCCGTCGGTCAGCCTGTGGTTTTCCACGTAGCCATACTTTTCAGTCAGTACCTTCTTCACTGCGTCGTCTAGGGCATTTCGCACAGCAGACCCGTCCCACTTGTCAATTTTGACAGGCTTCTCAGCCTCTTTCTCGGCGCTTGACGTGTCACCGGTATCTTGCGCACGCTTGGACGCCATGGTAGTCAGTCCGGAATGATGACGCTTCTGACGAGCCGTCGGCCGCGAAAGCGATGCCTGCCGGGAAATATTTTGTCAATGTTTCCAACGCAGCTATGTTGGCTCACGCTAGGAACAAACTGTAATGTTCCAGATTATGTTACAATGTTACAAATATAGTAAATTGTATAACGCCTTAATCAATAAAACACATTTTCAAAAAGTATAAAAAATGTAAATGACTAAGTTTATGAACAAAATTTCTCACCCAGTGGTGAAAGACATCAAATTTTTCTTCTAGCGCGAACTGATTTTCTTCAAAACAAATGAAACATGCGTCATTCATACAATGTTGCATTGCAGCCAACGTTTGTTGCAGCGTCGCATTCAGAAAAGGTGCTTTTGCTAGTCCCTTTCTCGGACGTAATAACAGTTCATGTGTTGCCTTCGTGGGATTGTAGAAACGCCATGTAATGAAGTTGCCATCTATCCGTTCTGCCGCTCCCTATTTTGAACAGCCAAGGTGCCCGCTGTTTTTTGCTGTAATACGGCAATCCATTGTTGATGCAGAACTTCAAAATTACCTCTCTGTGCAGGAATGTACAAAGAAACGCATCCACTAAATATGTTCGTTGTTTGATCTCATTGCGCCGTTGTTTAATTGGGCACGGAAGTAAAACGTTGATGCCGAAACGCTTTCTTGATTCTTGCTCCAACTAGAAGTGCGGAAAATTACTGATGTGGCGTTAGAGTGATAGAGGGCTGAGCGAGCAATCACATAAACGGGGAAAGAGGTGTGAAAGTGATCGGTGGCAGAAGCTGGAAACCACGGCAACGCTTGACCATTTCGTTCGCGTGCGTGTTAGCATTTGCCTCAACGTAAGGATAATGTAAAATGAAATTCCTTCTATATATCGTCCTGATGGTCGCCTGGCCTTGGACCCGCTTGAATTTCCTTTCTTTTTTAGTTTGTTTATATCCCATGATTGAATGTCGTTGCCGTGATTCAGCGCGCGCGTTGGCAATACTGAAGAAGGATTGAAGAGTTCGTTTGACATGTAGATCGACGTACGTATACCGTGCAAGTAACAGATAGCGTAATAAACACGGTACATTATTTACAGGCTAGCTGAAAGCATACCTTCGACACCATGGTTCCAATCGAACGCGATGTGGACACAGACACCTCGGAACCACTCCGCAGGTCTTCGTAGTGTCCCTGGATCGGCTCTTATTGTGCTGATGACGTGTGAATGCAGTGTTGGCCATCAAAACGGACATCATTTAAAAGAAATGAGAATTATGAATTGATATACCCTGGTAGACAATAAGTCAACTATAAGATAACGTAATCTTTCCCTCCCTCTCTCTCTCTCTCTTTTTTTTTTCGCCCCTATTCACATTTTTCACTGTACACTCTCAACTCGTGTCTCTCAAGGAAGGGGCACTTGCGCTATCTGTTTTCAGCCTGGTTTTGAGAGATATCCTGACGAAGTAGGGTGATGTCATGGTTTTGCCAATAACGACCTTGAAATCGCAAGCCAAGTGCATAAATTGCATATATGTGTCGTATACGAAAGCGTCGTCCTCCGGATTCACATAAACTAGATGTGCTCTATATGGTTGCATATGAAAGACGAGGAAGATTACCATGTCACGCGCTGCCCTGGAAGTCCCTGCTGGAGAGCATACCCAAAGGCAGAACTTGGCAGAACTCCAGACCTGCACAGATGTCCCCTGCCCAGCACGCCTGGTCTAGTTCAACTGTTTTGCCGCTAGGGACAGGACGTGCAGGCAGAGTGGCGCTAGTTATAACCTGTTCGCTGTCGTCTGCTTCCGCGATCTGTTCCAACACTCATGCTGCTATATCGGTAGGCACAAAGTGCTTGTATTGGCGGTAAATAAATAATTTCACAAATATAAAAAGAAAACAAAATTTGCGAATGTTTTGCGTTTGAATAATGAAATTAGAGGTGGAGGAGCGGCGCAAGAATGATAAACAACGAGCGTAGGTGGCAGCTGCAATGTTAGATGACACAAATTTCCCTTTCCTAGCCTCCGCAAGAGACCTAAAAATTGTTTTAAATGATTCATAGTATAATCTACCTTTCTTGAGTTGATTACAGGCACCCTAATGTCAGAGATGACATTAGGATTTACTGCTGTGAGCCATGGTGAAAGACAGAAGATCTAGTAAAAGTATTCACAGGTAATTCCTGCGCCCGACGTGTGCGAGAAATTGATGGAGTCTGTTTCAAGAAAAGGCGAGCATACCTTGTTTTTAATATTGTTGGATGTCTAGATCAGTAGAAGCTTGCAAGAGCGATCACGGCTGCTTTAAAACGTGCTGCACTGCAGGCCTTGTGTCACGCAATCCTTTTCAAACTGCAAAGCTAGCTTTTCTGCGTGGGACGGCGGCAGCATATAAGGGTGGTGCGCAAGATACGTATGCACTGAAACTGTACGCTTAATTCTCTTTTTGAACTCACGAGACATTCACGGACAACTTTTCAGAGTTAAAATGAGTGGTAATCGTTCTGTGGTCGGACCTTACGGTGGTTTCCAGTTTCCAAAGAGCACAGGAACGAACTTTACAATGTATTCAATGAAACTGTTGTAAAATTTACGAGCTCTATAAACAATGTGAATTAATGTGCAAGATCAGTACGGCTTGCTACTGCGTGAAAAAGCCAATAGGGGCGGCTATTTAATGCTATTTTAGAGAGCAGCGCGGACTACACGCACCGACATTTTCCAGGTTCGGGCAGTAAACTTTTGGAGTCAAGTGACTGATCAAAGTCTTGTGTCATCACTGTCACTGTGTTCGCAAAAATAATCAACTACGCAAGCAGTTCGTCAGAACACAGCAGCCGTCGCTCTAGTTACAGATGGATGGATATTAGATGGATATTATGAGCGTCCCCTTTGAAACGGGGCGGTGGGCTGCGCCACTAAGCTCTTGCTATTATACTGCCTAATGTCCTACCTAGGTTAAAAAAAAGAAAAACAAAACACTATGAACTCCCACAACCAAATTTTCCGATCCCCTCTTGCGAACTCTGCTTTTGTACGTCTCCATTTTTTTGTCGTTTACCTACTTTTCTTCCACCAATACGCAATCGCCTCTTACTAATCCCTATTGCGGACATGTCTACTTTTCCACTGCTCCCGCTGAACCGAAGGCCTTCAATAAGGCCAGGGGTGCCTAAATCGACCGCTGGGCAGACGTCTTCATATTCTAATAAAACAAGCTCCATAGTTTGCCTAGCTTTACCGCAGCAAGCACACGCTTCTTCTTCCTTCTTGTATCTCGCTTTATAGGCGCGTGTTCTAAGCATCCCGATCTCGCTTCGAAAAGTAATGAGCTTCCCTTTGAGTTATCATAAATTGTTTCTTTCCTGATTTCGTTTTTTTCCCTCTTAAGTAGTTACTCATGGCAGGTTTCTTTTCCATTGCCGCCACCCATGAGATTATTTCAGCTTCTCTGACTTTCCGCTTGACGTACTTTGATGCTGTCTTGCCCTCCCTACAGACCGCATACTTGCTGGTACGCTTGCTAGTTCTTTTCCTCCACTGTGAATCAATGTTACTTCTGCACAAATGCCTGAACACGCCCCCAGCCCATTCACTTTCTTCCATATTCCTCAGTCGTTCTTCATAATCAATTTTACTGCGAGCTTCCCTCACTTCAAAACTAGTCCAGCCCATATCACCCTGCACAGCTTCATTTGTAGTTTTCACGTGAGTGCCCAATGCGAGGCGTCCCACCGACCTTTGGTTCCCATAGAGTCCTGATTGTACCCCTGATTTAAAGCAAACAACTTCATTTCCAAATGTAAGTCCTGGAACCATTACACCTTTCCTGATACCTCGGAGCACCTCGTACCTATTGTATCCCCATAGCGATCTGTGCTTCATTATGACTGCATTTCTCTTCCCCTTCACTGTTATTGTTTTTTCCTGTGTTTCCGTATATCTATTGCCTTCGTTTATCTATATACCAAGGCATTTATATTCTGTTACCCGAGGTATTTCCTGGCCCTGTATTGCCACTGTCTGTTCACTGTTTTGATTGAATACCATAACACCTGATTTTCTAACACTGAATTTCAAACCTAAATTGTTGCCTTCCTGTCCACAGATATTAGCCAGACGTTGCAAATCACTTTGCTTGTTAGCTAGTAACACTATGTCGTCCGAATAAAATAAACCTGGAAGCTGCTGCTCTACTACTGTACCCGTCTGTTTGTATGAAAGATTAAACCCGATGTTACTTCCTTCTAGCGCCCTCTCCATTCTCACCATGTACATAATAAACAGCAGTGGGGATAAAGGGCACCCCTGCCTCAGTACCTTGTTGATGTCAACTTTCTCCTCACTCCTCATCCCTTCCCATTCAACGCAAACGGCATTTTCTAGGTAAACCTCTCTCAAAAGCTGTAGACAATCGTCACCTTAAATGAACGGGCTATAGGCCTCGCGAACCGCATATAAAGACGCCACTGATAGCCACATAGCGGGCGCTTCCAACCGTACGCGCGGGAGCAGTAGCAGGATGGCTGAAGTTCGCAGCTGCGATTTCTCCTTTGTTCGGGTGCCAGGCTGCTGGTTCTGCGGTGACAGCTGTAGGGAAGACGCTGACCTCTGTGGGAGCGGGTATGAACACGATGCTACCGGTGTTTGGGACAACATGCTCCACATACGGGCCTGGTGCGTCCCGCAGCCAAACGCCGTGAACCCCATTTAAATGAAGTGGAGCTCATGTTAACTAGCCGCTAAATTTTGTTGAGTATTGCGATCTCTCGATCGTTTTTTTTTTATATTCTACCCTTGCCGCAATGCTGCTTCTGTGCCTCAATAATCAGCACCCGTCGTTAGTGTAGACTTATAACAAACAAATCCGCACGATGCGATGTCTGCATATGCCGTTGTGACTTTTCTGCCGATAAATACATGTGGCATCGCCGAATAAGTGCAGTCGAAGTCGCCTCAAGAAGAGTAATTGCGAATTTATTGATGGAAACGCGTACACTAGTCAACGAAGTCACCAAACGCACGGGTTAATAAAAGCGCGTGTTACTGCTGTACCGCCGAGGCAATTCTGCTGCATACGCCGATGAACTGCCGTCCCCGCTGCAGTTTTTTGCAATTTTAAGTTCCCCAAGGGAGCTGCTTGGAAACGTACAAAGCTATAGTCTGACTAACTTTTCAGTACATTTTTAAAAATATTACTAGAGACAGGTGCCACATGATATAGTTAAAAGCAGAGCAACGCCAGTCAAAGCAGATAAGCGCTGGCGGCAAGGCCGGGTTTAGTCCTCTGCAGCGTATATACGTAAGCATAATAAAAAGAATTCAGTTGAGTACAAAATTCACATGCAAGAAGGGACTACGTTGTGAAACAAACAAACCGCTAGGAGCGTTAAGTCTGCTCAGGCAGCATCGAGGTGTGATGACTTCCCAAACGTGGCGCGAACTTTTCAGCGAAAAATGAAAAAAAAAAGATATGCAGCAACTATTAGCAATTCTCGCCTTGAACTAACTATTTTCTAAACACATTTCCAAAAAAACAGAATATCTAAGATGCCCTCGGGAAAGAAGCACTTCCTTGGTATCATTCCAATAAGACACAGCATGATTTATACCCAGCATTATTGCTCCCGTTGCTCCCACTGATGAGGCTTTGCGGGGAATGATTAGAACCGTATCGCCGGCACGTTTTCGCTGGTATTTGAGCCCCCCACCCTGCAACAATTCTTCTTCGACATTCCTTGAAGCTTTGGCCACCCCACACATGCGAAGGGTGTTGCCTATTTTGCTCTGAAAACGTGAATAAGGCAGAGAAGCGCTATCAACGACACAACAAACTACGGCGCGCGCCTGGCTCCTCTCCCGTGTGTTCTGCGCAAGGCCGCCACCAGTGGCGCGTCCATCGGCGCGCACTGCGTAGAATCACTGACTCTAGCACTACGCGTATAAAAGCGACACGAACGGCCAACGGTTGAACGAGAGTGGGCGCAGGCGACTCCCATAGAGGTCGGTTATCTGTGCAGGTCTGAAGTTCGAGTAGGTCGTGTTCGAGATACAGGTACCTTTGAAACCCGGAGAGAGAGAGGGAGAGAGATATCACTTTATCCTACGAGATATAAAGGATCAGTGGCGATTTAGCGGTAAATGCGAGAGAAATGCGTTAGCATTACTTCGCACCTTTTGAACTTTCCGGATCCATGATTTAAAACGTGTTCATCCCATTGCAAAGTGTTGTTCTGGAGCTCACTCGACAAACGTCCTGCTTCTTTGAGGAGCGAAGTGCAACTGACGGTGGTCCGTGGTGGTCCGGAGAAGACCAGCGTTCAGTTGCACTATATATACCTATCCACTCTCTACTTCTGCCCCGTGACCGGCTTCCCACACTTCACGCACACACACTTTTTTCCCTTCTAAACTTCAACAAATGCATCGATGCCCTCCGTGCAGTGCGTCGTTCGCGACTTGCTTCAGCGCTAGGCCGATAAAGTCCACGAGGAATCGTTGCGGCGGTCAACCACTCGGCGGAAGGGATGGATCGGTGAGATGAGAGTTTAAGTGGTGTCGCGGCTAAGGGGGGCGTTAGGGCAAGGAATCCACCAAGCCCATCGACTGCTACGGCAGGCTGTAGAAAATGAAGGATAAAGGGTTTATTAGCTTAGTTACACGGCTCCAGTATGGAAGCCCACTTCATGCAGGAGCAAGTTACACGTCCAAGTTCACATCAAGGCCCTCTGTCTCCCACTGCTCCAAAAGTCTCCGCTTTTAATACCGTCGTCTTCTCTAGGCGAGTCGACTTGGGAATCTGAAGACTGTCCAGCAGCAACTCATAATCATTGACTCTGTTGCGATACCACGCCCATGCTCGCAATAAGCCGCAGTAACTCCGCCTCCGAATAGACTGGTTTGGAATCTGTGGTAAGAAAGCAACCTGTGGCTCTCAGGTCGTCGATGTTGTTCCCCTCCTTTTCATCCTTCACTCAGGCTGGCAGGTAAAGTGCAGGGTGAGGGCCTTTTGTGGGACCCCTCAAGAGTTGGTGACCACGCCGCGTTGACCTCTGGAGAGGCGCTGATGAATGGGTGGTGGTTTGACTCGTGGTAAACATTAACTGACTGTGACTCTCGGATCACCGTCATTGTTTCCCTCGTTTTCATCTTTCGCTCAGGCTGCCAGGTAAAGGGCGGGTTGAGGGCTTTTTGTGGGACCCGTCAAGAGTTGGTGACCCCGCTGCGTTGACATCTGGATATGCGCTGATGGACTGGTGGTGGGTTGACTCCTGGAAAACGTCCAATTAACGCCTTTGTGGTGTTGAGACGTAACAGGGGGGTACTGCTGGTTAGCATCGCCATGTATGTCGGTCTGGGGAGCATGTGCCCACCCCGCGCAGGGATAGGGTGCCAGCCTGGATCTGTAGGTCAAGGAGGCGGCATGTGCATTCCACAGACAGCGTCTCTCGTTGGAGTATTCATCATTGTGCAAGGAAAGGTTCACTTTATATTAGATAACTATACCAACAGGAGCTTTAATGCTTTAATGAAATGCCATGGAAGTACTTTAACACCATCGAATAGGCAGTAAACAAGAATAATAAGTTGACAAGGGGAATGCTGGTCATTGACAGCTTCACGAAGACGACAAATTGCCGAAAAGAAAAAAAAAACACCGATGATTACGACACTCCCTAATGCGAAATTTGAGCGCAGCTGTATGCGTGTTTTCATTTAGCGATATATTGGCTGGCGCGGACAATCTGTCTCGAGCGGCACGTTGCAAACGGAGCGAAGTGCGGCGCGACTGCCTCGCTAATCGGGAGATCGCGAGAGGAAGCGCGTGGGTGACGCGTGGGCGCGATTCACAGCAGCCGCCGCAGACAACCTCCGGTCATGCAGCGCTTTTTTCTATACAGACGACGCGCGCTACTCTGACGCTATCTCGCAGCCATCGTCGCCGCCAAGTCCTTCGTGCGCAACACTGCGCTTTTCTTCTCACGCTTTCGCCATACCCTCCTCCTCAGCTGTCCTCCTCGTGTTCTCTTCGCTCTCGCCGCTTCTTTCATCCCTCGTTGCGCTCCGCGTTCGCTCTCGTCTTTCGCTGTACTCGTTCGCTCGGTTACGAGGCAGGATGCCGACGCTCGCCGCAGGAACGGAAGCTGCGCTCTAAAAAGGATGCTGTCATTCAACACGTATGCGCGTTTCAAATAGACTTGTAAATGACGTTAAAAGAAAGAAAGAAAGAAAGAAAGAAAGAAAGAAAGAAAGAAAGAAAGAAAGAAAGAAAGAAAGAAAGAAAGAAAGAAAGAAAGAAAGAGAAGGAAAGAACGACATGACATAAACGAAAACACTTGAGCAGTCTATTATATCGCGCATGGTGCAGTGCGGCACGAAGTGTTTACCGCACCTGTCCTATGTTTTACGATGTACTCACGTACGCTGCGGGCTCATTCGCTAATTAACCTCCTTGCTTTTCCTCTTCATATCTCTCTCTTCCTCTCCCTCTCTCTCTCTCTCTCGCTTCGATAAATTAATTCTAGAGCACTCTAGTTAAAAGTGCTGCTCACCAGATCAATTTGATCCTTAACGGTCTTTTCCTGCTTCGGAGGCATGATGACAACGCTCTCGCTACTGACAGAGAAAGGGTCTTTTCCACGGACGTTAACGCGTTGTGCTTCCGAATCTAGCCGTCTTTGCTGCATCTTCACCGTAGTAACGGCCGTTTATTTTGTGATGCGGTGTTGATCACAACAAAAGTTTCTACTGCCTGTAATCATGCAAACAAGCTATTTAAAGGATTTGTAAAGGTGAGGGACTACGCTATAGGCTTTCAGAAGCTTTTTAATTGTCCGCTTTTGCGCGTCGTGATCTTAAATGCCGGTATCATCTACGTGGTCGCATTTGATGGACCATTTAAGAGAACTGTTGCATTTATCTAGCGTTTTTTTTTACGTAACGTTAGAGGAATGTCCCCAGACGTCATTTTTGTGGTTTTGTTTGTAATCGTGACAGTTGCGGTTCTATTTGGTCGACGGCTCTTGGAAGATATAAGGCTAAATAATTCAAGATACGCGTGACTTCGACGATACACCTATTTAGCAGAGATATATTGATCTCTGCAACGTAGTGCAACCAGTGCAACAGCAACCTGTGCGATCCCGATTACGCATCGTGAGATCATCATACTGCATCCTAAGTTCCATTTTCTGGTCGGGTGGCACAGAGCTGGTCCGCGTAACGCAGTTGAAAAGGAATGTTCCCACAGGGAGTTTTCGCCTTTCCTCCTGTGTCTGCCGATCGCTGGCTTTCCGTTTCGTTCGGCGTCTAGTTAAAGGTGATTACTGCTCCGTGGATTTTCTCGCGCAATACTTCATTGGTACTCATCTTCGATAGCTAACGCCCAGTGTGAGTCTCAACAGAGGCACACAATCATTAAATATCCCAGCATTCTATGCAACTGCGGTGCTATTTAATCGCGATGTGCCGCTGAGCTATTCAGGAGCAGATGTGCTTAACGGTAACACTGTGAACATTGCTGCTACCTTCCCACTTTTCCTCCCTGTGCGTCATGCTCGCTTCAGTCATGTGTCATATAGGGCGTGCTAATCAGTTGCACTGCACGTGAATCATTGCTAAATGTGCAAAATTGGGAAACAGGACACCACACAAGAACAGACTCGCAGAACTCGATTGTGTTCGCGATCTTTCTGGGTGTCTCTTCTTGTGCGGTGTACTGCTTCCCAATTTTGCGCAGTTAGCAGTCAGTCAATAAAATTAACCAACTAGCCCCTCAAGACATTCTAAGTAAATAAAAAATTAGTTTGGCCTTTATCTTACGTTTTTGGGCCCGTGCTCTACGCAGCATGGTTCACAAATTAAACCACCAATCACAGCTAAGTGGTATGTTTTCGTCAGAGGGCATTAAAATAATTTCCCATTACCGCGCAACGTATACATTACTGCACATTACTGCAAAACATTGCCGCATTACATTACCGCAAAGTGAAAACGCTGGCGTGAGGAAGCGTGGGAGAAGCAGCCAGCGAAGTGACCTTCGTGCTGTCTATCGCTTCAACGCAAACTACTACGAGGCATCGACTCACCTCGACTGTGACCCCAAAGCTGATCGCTCTCAAGACAAAGCCCACGCGACCGCGCGTTTGCTGCCACGCAGTTGCTGCCGAAGTGATAAAATCTTAAGATGCAGGAGTGAAAGACAATGAATGCCTAACCGGGGTCCCGGATTCCGCCCAATAGGAGCAATACAGCACAAAAAAAAGACACATTTGCGTCAAACAAATTTAGTAATTAAACAAAGGATTGTAGTTGGTGTTTTAAGTTTACGGCGTAAATGCACCACGAGTTTAAGTAATAGTATTGTCGAGGTTATACGCAACGAAGAACTATCAACACAACTTACTTGCAATATTCACAAGAAAAAGAAAGACAGCAGATGTGTGTGACCTTGGATAATTACAACCCGATTTCCAGATGAAGCTGTTTCTTTCGAACCGCTGCAATAAAAGTTTGTTTCTTATAGTTATAGCGCATATACTTTAAAGAGTTGCCCATATATATATATATATATATATATATATATATATATATATATATATATATATATATACGTCGTATATTTTTAAAAGCCAGTAACCAACACATATATGTTACCTCGCCATAGCATTTTAGCATTTACTATGGTTAAGAGACTTCGGTGGTCTAGTTAGTTGCTGGCTTGATGATTTACCATGGTGTCCTCTCTCCCTCCCCCCCCCCCCCCTTCCCCGCTCAATTCCCGCTGGATTTGATATCGGTTGAGTTCACAGTTCCTCCAGGGAAACGGGATAAATTCGTTGTTTGCAAAACCCATTTATAAAGGTCCAGATCGCTTGTATGCGCAATTTACTGCAAATGCCATAATTAGTTCCCTGTATTCGAACTTTACCTCCATATTGCTCATAACGCTTTCTTTATTTTTGCCAGATATAAACAAAATGCCTTGTTTAGTTCAACGAGGACATCGCTGAAACCAAGTCGGAACGTGTTACGACGCCTGAAAATAGGGAAAAGAAAATGATGGCTTAGTAATTATTTGCAGCGCTTCTAAGAGGACCACAACGTAAAAATTTTGTCGCACATCGCAGTTGCCATGTCCCCCATCCCTTTTCCACAATATGTAAACCTGTTGTAACCTACAGCTATGTCACGACATTGGGTAGCATAGCTGATAGCGGCCATATCATAGCACGCTCTAACAGTTGAATAATAATTTTTTTACAAAGGTTGTGCCGGAAACCAAGTAATCGTATGTCAAGCGATTTCCCTGTTCCTGAGAATACTATATGAGCCTCTTTCGCGATCGAGCCCGAGGCGAACGCCCTGACTGCCGATCTAGTGTGTGTGAATATTTGCGTTCTGTTGTCGTCCAAAAGAGCCAAAGCTGTGTCCCTCATTACGAGAGGATAAGGACAACATTGAAAAGAAGTGGAACTCGGCCATCAAGAGCTCGGAATGCCATCGTCAGCTTTGGACTGTCCAGAGAACCTGCGATGCGGCGGTTATAGGTTAGGCCTAACTGTCCCCAAGTGGGAGCGGCCCGCGGTGTCGCCCTATAAGGGTCCTGCAGCGTCGTAAGTCGGCCATAAAGTCTTCAACTGTCTCGCCATCTTCCTGCTTGCGTATGAAAAATGCGTGATTTGCCACTGTCTCGTTCACTTGCGGGCTGCAGTGCTCTTCTAACACTTTCACAACTTCGTCGTACTCTAAGCTGTTCACGGGCGTTGATGGGCATCGTCCCTGAAGAACTCGAACTACGCTGTCACTGAGCGATGCTACCAAAAGCGCCCGGCGCTTCGATGAGTCCTTAATATCGTTGCCTTCGAAGTAAGCCTCGAGACGAACAAGGTAGGCATCCCAACTGATTGCTGTCTCGTCAAACTCGGGTGGCCTCGATCCCGTCCTCATCGCCACTGAAGTGACGCAGCAGAGCAGCTGCAGAATACTCCTCTTTATTTCTCTGTATTACTTGAGCTTTTAAGTTACTGAAAAGAAACCCGTGAGTAGCGACATCCGCTGCGCCCGAGCATATCGTTTCTTGCTGGTATAGCTGATAAGGAACTCGGCGCACAAGTGTGCTTTATCGACGAAGCTGCAGGTCCCCTTTCTGCAGGGTACTTTTAATAAAGTTCTCCGTATCCGTACAAAGGCTGTATTTAATCCAACCGCATTTAACTTCGTAGAGAGAGTTTCGATAGCATACCACCAATTTTCGCTTAATTTTTTTCTTGATGGTTTTTATAGTTCTGCCAGGGCAGTGGGCTCACTACTTCCCTGCTCATAAGACACGCTCATAACACTCTAGAGTGCTTGCATACGTAATTTATTGCGAAAGCCCCAATTACCCATCTATTTTGAACTTAACCTGCACATCACCCATTGACTTGTGCTTACAGTCACCAAACATAACGAAGCAGCCTACTTTAGTTCACTGAGGACATCAGGCGAAGCTAAAATATCACGCATGAAAAAGTAAGCAGAAAAAAGATGATGATGTGATAACTTTATTTGGAATCCGGCGATTGGGAGGCCCGGGCCTGGGGCCGCCTAGATGGCCACTGGGAGCTGCTGCTCCCGTGCGGCTTCCTTGGCTCGCTGGACGGCCCGAAGTTGGTCTTGGAGAGCTGAGCAGCACGGCAGACCACCACGCTTGTAGATTTTTTGGGAAGACTGCCATTTTATTTTGGTATATTACACATCCCCACAACATGTGTTGAAGGGTGGCTCTAACAGACTTGCATAGCTTGCACATATCGCTCTCGTATATATCGGGGTAGAAAGTTTTTAGTTGTACGGGACTCGTATAAGTTTCTGTTTGTAGTCGCCTCCAATTAACGGACTCAGCTCTGTTTAGTTTAGTGTGAGGCGGTGGTAATACTCGCCTCCTATTTTGATAGAATTTGGTAATATCGCTAAATCTTGTTAATCTATCTTTTTCTCTCCAGATTTCCTCCTCCGCATTCTCCTGACCGATGGAAGTCACTCTTTGCTCAGCTCGGCGAGTAATACCTCGAGCTTCGCGGTGTGGTATATCTCGTTGAGGTTGACTGCGGGAATGTCTGGAGTCGTATGCGCTGGGAACCAGAGCAATTGCCTGCCGTTCTTCTCTGCATTGGAGAATTTTGCTTCATTGACTTTGATGATGTGCCATGCCTCAGGAGAGATCCTACCTTTTGCATAATTTCTAATGGCCGCTTGAGAATCACTAATGATGTACTGAGCATTCGTGGAGACCAATTTGCTAGTGCAATGGCTACCTCCTCTGCTGTCTCGGAATGTTTGGTATTAACTGATATGCGCTTGTAAGAGGTTTTTGGGTGTGATCTACGATTATTGCTACGTAGCTATTTCTGCGTGGGTATTCAGCCGCGTCTACGAAGGTTGCTCTGTCGTCTGACCCAAAGCTTCGGATCATTTTCTCTGCTCTACTCTTGCGTCTGCCGTCGTTGTAACTTGGATGCATGTTCTTGGGTATATTTGGTACTAGGAGCTTGTCACGAATTTCTCTCGTTATCGTCCTCTTTTCCCCGTATAGATTGGGGTTATTCATTCCTAGTTTGCTTAGTATATGCTGTCCCGTTTTGGTTTTCGTTAGTCGTTCTGCTTGAGATGTTTGTTGTGCTTCTATGAGTTCGTGCAGTGTGTTGTGGAGTCCTAACTTTAGCAAGAGATCCGTGCTCGTACTGTTGGAAATCCCTTGTGCTAGTTTCTATGCCTGTTTTATCAGGAGTTAATTTTAGTCTTTTCAGCTGCAAAAAAATTGTGGAAGGCTGCTATGTATGTGATCTGACTGATTACGAATGATTGTATCACCCGCGCCGTGGTTGCTCAGTGGCTATGGTGTTAGGCTGCTGGGCACGAGGTCGCGGGATCGAATCCCGGCCACGGCGGCCGCATTTCGATGGGGGCGAAATGCGAAAACACCCGTGTACTTAGATTTAGGTGCACGTTAAAGAACCCCAGGTGGTCAAAATTTCCGGAGTCCTCCACTACGGCGTGCCTCATAATCAGAAAGTGGTTTTGGCACGTAAAACCCCATAATTTAATTGAATGATTGTATCAGCCGTATGATACTTTCTTCCTTCATATACCCTGGTGCTTGTTAGTAATTCGTTTGATTAATCTCACGGTGTTTGTTACCTTTGTGTCTAACTTCTTTATGGTTTCCCCATTTGTGCCTTTGTTCTCGATTACTAGACCCAGCACCTTGAGCTGGTTGACTATTGGGATATTCCGCCCGTTCTTGGTGGGAAGCTTGATTTCCTCATGTGGCTTGTTTCTGTCGTATCCGTTGGGAGGCCTGCCCCTAAGTGTTTGGCGGTACAAGAGAAGTTCAGATTTCTCTGCAGAGCATTTGAGGCCTGTTCCTATCCGGACCTCCGATCCACAGTGCTCCTGCAGCAGCTGAAGCAGAAGCTGGCTGCTGACTGAGGGTGCCGTCCAGGGCCTTTGCCGGAGTCGGGAGCTCCAGTTTTCGCCAAGAACTTCTGTCCTGGCCCACCCTGGGGTTAAGGGTAAACAAACTGGGGGTAAGGGGGTGTAACAAGCATGTGACGCCCCATCGGGCATAACCTTCGTTGCCCGCCAGGCTTGGTGGCCTGCCAGGCTCGGTAGGCAACCCAATAAACACCGAAGAGCACAGCTGCTCGGCGGCCAGTCGTCGTTCGTCACCACCACGCTGCGGAGCGTGTGTCTAACGGCGGGTGCCTCGAGCCCTCCCTCGTTCACGAACCCGGGCGGGTCGTGACAATATACTATTAGAAAGGCCCGCTTCAGGCGTCATGTTAAAGCAAACCCTTGGCACCGCAATTGCCTGTATGAGGAGTAGCGGGAGACTTCCCGCAGCGGCACAGCGTAAACGACGCCGCTGCGTCGCAGCTGCTCGGAATGACGATCACACTGCGCGCGTTTTCTCGCTGCGGTTCTTGGAATGTAGAGAGAGGAGGCGTTGAGGGAGGACCCTAACGAGGCAGGAACACACAGGACAGCGCGCCGAGCAACCGCCGAGTGTCCCGCAGCACGCGCGCAGCCTCCTGCCTCCGCCGACGGGGTCACTGAACTGGGACCGACGTCACGGTCCACGGTCGGCCCCCATTGGTTGTTCTCGTCAGCGGCACGGCAAAAATAGGTACCCGACCCATCGCTCTGCGGGACGGCAGAGCAGCCTGTCTGCGGGAGAAAAATCGGTTTGTGCGGGAAGCGGCGTGCGGGAAACGTTCTGCGTTGCGCGCTTTCCCGCTAGTGTGAGCGCGCCTTTAACGCCTGGTTCACCTCCGCCGCGGGTCGGCCCGGCATTGCACGATTTTCGGGATGGGCCCACGTATGGGGAGCGCCTAACGCCTGCTTCACCTCCGCCGGCGGTCGGCCCGGCATTGCACAATTTTCGGGATGGGCCCACGTATGGGGAGTGCCTGACGCCTGCTCCACCTCCACCGGCAGTCGGCCCGGCATTGCACTATCTTTGGGATGGGCCCACGTATGGGGAGTGCTTAATGCCTGCTTCACCTCCGCCGCGGGTCGGCCCGGCATTGCACGATTTTCGGGATGGGCCCACGTATGGGGAGCGCCTAACGCCTGCTTCACCTCCGCCGCGGGTCGGCCCGGCATTGCACTATCTTCGGGATGGGCCCACGTATGGGGAGTGCCTGACGCCTGCTCCACCTCCGCCGGTGGTCGGCCCGGCATTGCACTATCTTTGGGATGGGCCCACGTATGGGGAGTGCTTAATGCCTGGTTCACCTCCGCCGCGGGTCGGCCCGGCATTGCACTATCTTCGGGATGGGCCCACGTATGGGGAGTGCCTGACGCCTGCTCCACCTCCGCCGGCGGTCGGCCCGGCATTGCACTATTTTTGGGATGGGCCTACGTATGGGGAGTGCTTAATGCTTGGTTCACCTCCGCCGCGGGTCGTCATATTGAGCGTCCGCCGCGTCCTTAGGCTCCGGACCGTAAGTCTGCTTCACTGTGCTACACGCATCTACCGGGCGAAGCAGAGACGAAAAGGAAAAGAGAAGAGACGCGAAGACAGACGTAAGCACTACATGCGTCTTCTTTTTGTCCTCGTTGTTCTCGTACCCTACGTATACTGTGGGGTTCTTCGTCTTCTGGTATCGAAACCGATATTTCCCGATTTCTTGCACCCGAGCCAAATTTATAAATATATGGTTAAATCCAATTTCTTTCCGAAATTGGCCCTTTCGTCAAGGATGATAAGTGCAGGTGTAGTAAAACTAACGAACGTTGCTCCCCTTTTTCGAGCAAGTGTTCATGGATAAATCATACTAACATTATCATTAATGTACGACTATGGTAAATGCCTTGTTTCCGCCTAAAGCTTAAGTTCAAACTGGCGTATATAAAATCATATGTTCAGCACCATGCGGGCCTTAAGTGAACGAAAGCGTGTTGCTTTTATAGCAGCCGCGTTTACAAGAATAGAACAATAGCGCGTTGCATCACACTTCCCGCTCGTCGCACACGTGTAAACGCAGGGCCGACGTGGCTCTACATCGCAAGCGGTAGCTATGCCATTGAGAGGACGTTTACCTAAATACGTTAAAAGTAGGTTGGCCGATTTGTATAGTTGGTATTCCATTAATTTTGTTGCAAGAAGCTATACCCAGCAAAACAGGACGGCCATAAACAAAAGCTTTAAATCCGGCAGGTCCCCTAAGATGGGCACAGGGATGCTTCCAATGCACATGATAACGTATGCGTCAACAATTATAAGGTCTTGTAATATGGTGCGAAGCACCATACTACTTGCGAAGCATGCCCATGTGCACTACTTTCTGCATTCTTTTTCCTTAGAAAAATATCAGAGAACAAGATGAAGAAAGGATCGCCCGTCTTTCTTTCTTGTTTCTTGTGAGTGTGGTTTCTTTTAAGTGTAATAATAATGCCTGACAACGAGTATTTGTGCAGATGAGTTCGTCACATGATTTGCGAGCAGCTCTATCTTCCAGTACATGTTTTAGTGAGTGATTTCGCTTGTTTATATAGAGAGTTTGTGTCCAAAGGGAGACTATTGCTTGTGTTAAGCGTTTGTAAAGGTTACGACAAAAATCCCCAACTCTAGGCTGCCAAACACACCAAACCCCGATTTAACCCGGGTTTTGCTGCCAAACATGAAAATAAAACCGATTTCTCGCCGGTTTTACTCTATCAAAATACCACCCAATTTTTACCCCAACTCCCCACCCCGGAATTTCAGAAAAATACAAAACCCGAAGACGAAGGACCTTACGTATACTGTCTCAACACTGTCGAGAAAGGTTTCAGTTCATCGTGCCATCGCTGCCCTGTGGTCTTTGACGCTTGAAATCCTTGTGCGGCTGAGCATTAAGCCAGCACAATTGGTCGTTAACTATGATGGTATGTAAGGGTCAAAGGTGCGTTTAACTTGGTGGAGACCGTAGATTCAGACCTTGGAACGAATTCTATTTTTTCTTCATCCCTGGTCTATGGCACTCAAAGCACACCTTTGACATCTTTAGTGGTACAAGCATCGAGTGACACTCTTGTTTCTTGCGCAGCGCTTCCGGTTCACCTCATGAGATGACCAGGGACAAAATTCAAGTTAATCGGAAAAATAGAAAAGAATAGTACCGTACAAAATTCATGAGTTTCATTTAGATATATCATTGCATAATTTTGGTTACAAGTTGAGGTACTGAAGTGTCTGGAACAATTAGAATTAATTAGAAATCACTGATTACTGCGCACCAAAGCACAGAATCGTAGACTTTAGAGAACCGCCACGTGAGCCCGAGCTTGGCGAAATTCCTGGAAACCCGGAAGTAGAAAGCGAAAGTAATGACGTTACACACCAGAAGGTGGCTTGATATTTAACCGGCTAATCAATGGAAAACAGTTGCCTGGGATAGACTGAACATCTGCCTAGCAGGGTGGATGTGACGTCACTCCCTCCTCTCTCGTTTCTCCTCTCCCAGTGCTCAACTTCTCGCTCTCGCTCGTTACATGCTCTGACGTCAGCACCGGAGAGGGCACGTAAGGCGCTCTTCGTGCGCCGCTACGCTAGGGGGCTACGCCCCGCCAGGTGGCGCGCGCTATGCTTCCTCCTCTCCCAACCTCGCTCCTCGCCCGCATATCGTGCCAAGGAAAAGACGTTCACTTGCTTAGCTTAAAGAACACCAACGCCGAAGGGCGAGTGCCACTGAGAGACACCAGAGTCAAAGATTAGGGTTGCCTACCATTCTTTGCCCGCCCGTGTAAGCAACTGAAGAATTTAAAAAAAAATCACAGGTGGTCTACGGCTTCGTCGGAGACGTTTGGTGAGGAATGACGTATTGTGTCAAGTCTCTGTTCTTTCTTTTTCCATCAGAGAACAGAGTGACAGAACCGGTGCATGTCACGCTGGCCGCGTCGCTGTGAGGTCGTAGGTTTCGGTGACTACAGAGAATTCGCATATACGAGCTCCCGAGCATATAGAGGAGCAACATTGGTTTTGACTGAGAATCGACGCATGCCAAGTGCGTTCGATGAAGCATGTCCGCTCTCCAATTTACTTACCGGCCGATTTGTTTGGCAATGAAAACGAAAACATGATGAACAGCTCAAAAATCTATTTTATTTTTCTGCCTTTTCATAACCTCTGGAGACTACATGATGACTTTTATCGCTTTGTGTGCGTACATATTCTAAAAATAAATCTCTAGCACAGAGGAGATGGAACAAACAAATGTCATGGATTGTGTGGGCAACGGCATCAGTGAAGTAAAAAGCTATAGAGTTTCCACTGCGTTCTCTTCAACGCGCATCATAACACAAGAGGTACACAGTCGAGGTTTGGCTATCCAGTTTTTGTGCCTGTACAAAAGTTTCCTGCGCAGCCTCTGACTGCCCGGCCAAGGCGCTGCCAAGTACCTTAGAACTTCGCCACAGCAGGGCGGCAAAAAGTGACTTTACTTACGAAAGACGTCTTGAATTGGCGGCACAGAATAGGTGCGTTGAGATCACATCGTCTCTCAACAAAATGGCGACAAATGTCCACCCGTTTGGCTGCAGCTCCCACCAGCGAGCTCGCGCGCCGGGCGAATCCATGGGCATCACGTTAAAGTCTGTACATGTGCTACGATCATGCAATATACGCTATAGCATATCGATACGTGTCACATTGACGTCATCGCTGCGTACTATGTGCCATTGGCGAAGACACGCAAGGCCGGCCGACACCTAAGTGTGAGCGGCCCGCGTACATGGGCTTCCGCACATGGCGATTCCTTAGCGCCTTCTGCGTAGTTCCTTTCTGCCTGTAGACTCAGGGACAAAAATTTGTTCACCGTGGGATAAGTGAAATAGCTTTAATTTCTTGGCGATCCGCACGTGCAGTCCAGATTTGAGAAGTTCAAAACAAAGTTTGTGCAGGGGTGCGCACCAGTCGGTTCGTTGCGTCTTGAGCACAACATAGTTCTTTTTCTCGTTTTTTTCGGCAACCATTTGTGTAGGACAAAAGCTTTTGTCCCCGACTGAACGCATTTTGTCAAACGAGCAAGGTCCGAAACGTGTGACCAGAGCCGCTTCCGGGCAGCGCATGTCATATCCGCATTGCGCCCTAGCGCTCTAAAACTCTCGCGAGTGACAACTGTCGACTCCCAGATTCCAGGATTTTGAGTCAACCGACAACTGCACAACGCTCCGCCATGCTGCCTCCCAAATCAGATCGATTTACGCTCGCTGTTACCCGTATATTTTTGACAAAGTCTCTATGTTCCTTTAGTTTTCCCACCATGCGGGACACACTGTATTATCCGCTCTAACCACCGCCCGCCCCTTTCTCCCTATGTTCCTTCGACCGGGCGGGTAGCCGCTGAATGAGGAGGTGTTTATTAATCCAACGAAACTGGGACAAGCACTTTGCAGAAACCGCCAGGTGGCCACTTTTCAGTGTCTTGCGTGTCTTCCACCACGTGGCTGGATCGGCACATTGCCAGCGTTTTCACGATAACATATAGCAGCACTAATACAGTTAGGATTCGGTTGTATTTACTCGTATTTTCTCTCCCCCATCCCCCTTTCAGTTAAGTGAAATGAACACAACACACAAACAGAAACGCGCAATTTCTTCGGCCTCTTGACGCTGACATTACAGGTGGTAGGAGACTGTTTGAGTGGTGAGCATTGATGACGATTATCTGGGTGATAACAGCTGATGAATCCTGAAACACTCGTGATGATTTTAAATGCTGAATATGACTGAATGACAATCATAATAATTATACCATTACCACCATCCTGACGATCGAACCATCATTATGAACATGATCTTCATCATGCTCTATGCAACTTTCTTGCGTCAGAATCCCGTTTTTCTCCTACAATTTTGTGCACTTTGGCAGATCAGCGTAGATTCTGTTTGGTAAACTGTATGCGTTTGCAACAAATTGGCACCGCATGCACGAAAGAAATGGTAAATGGTGCGTCGTCTTGGATATTGAGGATCATTTACAGCCTATCATACTCAGTTATCGCTAATTGACCATAAATACTTCAAGAAAAGGGGAGCACCTATAGACGATTAAACATGTTTTGCTTATC